>NC_045440.1:145496254-145501030 GCF_002776525.5 Piliocolobus tephrosceles
ACTAACATCTGTCCCTCGGCACTAACATCTGTCCCTCGGCACTAACACCTGCCCCTCAGCACTAACACCTGCCCCTCGGCACGAACACCTGTCCCTCAGCACGAACACCTGTCCCTCAGCACTAACATCTATCCCTCAGCACGAACCCCTGTCCCTCAGCACTAACATCTGTCCCGCAACACTAACACCTGTCCCGCAACACTAACACCTGTCCCGCAACACTAAAACCTGTCCCTCAGCACTAACACCTGTCCCTCAACACTAACACCTGTCCCTCAGCACTAACACCTGTCCCTCGGCACTAACATCTGTCCCTCGGCACTAACACCTATCCCTCGGCACTAACACCTGTCCCTCAGCACTAACATCTGTCCCTCAGCACGAACCCCTGTCCCTCAGCACTAACACCTGCCCCTCAGCACTAACACCTGCCCCTCGGCACGAACACCTGTCCCTCAGCACGAACACCTGTCCCTCAGCACTAACATCTATCCCTCAGCACGAACCCCTGTCCCTCAGCACTAACATCTGTCCCGCAACACTAACACCTGTCCCGCAACACTAACACCTGTCCCGCAACACTAAAACCTGTCCCTCAGCACTAACACCTGTCCCTCAACACTAACACCTGTCCCTCGGCACTAACATCTGTCCCTCGGCACTAACATCTATCCCTCGGCACTAACACCTGTCCCTCGGCACGAACCCCTGTCCCTCAGCACTAACACCTGTCCCTCAGCACTAACACCTGTCCCTCGGCACTAACATCTGTCCCTCGGCACTAACACCTGTCCCTCGGCACTAACACCTGTCCCTCAGCACTAACACCTGCCCCTCAGCACTAACACCTGCCCCTCAGCACGAACACCTGCCCCTCGGCACGAACACCTGTCTCTCAGCACGAACATCTGTCCCTACCACCTCAGGGGGGAAGGTCAGGCATAGACCAGAAAATCAATGGTTGGCATGGGCCTGGGTACCCAGGATGGCGATTTGCTGGTAACTGCAGACTTGGCTTAGCCAACCAGCTCGTGGCAGGCACCAGCCGCCTCTAGGTCAGATGCAGCAGTGGGCACGTTGACTTCCGGGTGTTCTTATCAGGAGCCCTCTGCCTGATGAGAAAGTCTGCTGCACTCCCTCACCCTTGCCAGCCAGGGCAGTATCTAGAGAATGGGCAGACTGGACACCATCCCTGGCTCCCCTGTCTTCCCTGCCCTGAGCATGGTCATGACCCTCACAAAGCCCTTTCACACCCACCTGATGAATAACAAGAGTGAAGTTCCACATCAGGGAACTTCAGGGTGTGCCAGGACTGGCACGCACACACGCAGGCCTCCCTCGTCATCAGTTTTCTCAAAGTGAGTCTTTGATGGATCCCTAACTCCAGGAGACACCCCAGATGAAAAGGGTCTCAGGGCAAACAGGTTTGATAAGTCACACATACTGTGTGGTGCCTTGGAGAGTGGCGGTGGACAGAGTCGATTCAAGGCTCTGAGAAGTCCTGCATCCGGGAAGCCTATCTAACTTTGTTCAGCGAGCCTTTTACTTGAATCGACTGTAGAGTTGCCCTTCTCAGTAATACAGGCCCCAGGGACTCATGCTGGAGCCCACATGGTTGAAACCATCATGAAGCTTACTATCAAGCCACTAAGCTGCAGAAATACGTGCTAACATTTCACGAGCTACTGAAAGAGCCAGCGTCATGCCTTCCTCCTTGAATTGCACACCATCTTTTACAAATAAGAATCAGCAGATCCACCAGTGACTTCAAACTTCCAGGCTGCAGAGCTCATGAGAACGTGTATCCCTCTGACAGCCTCAATGTCCTCCTCTCTGAAATCCCACCCTCTTTTAATGACCACCACGCGGCCCTCCCCATCCACCAGTTTTTCTGGCTACTTCTTCAGACATGTGTGCACGTGTGTGTGTGTGTGTGTGTTTAGGTGGTTATTGGGCAAACCAACACGTGTGTGTAATTTCTTTTTAGTAGGAAAACACAAAAGGGCACAAAATGGAAAGAGACCACCCTCCCCAACCCAGACCACCCTCGACATATTTCCTGAGGCAGCCACTTAGAGCCACCTCAGGATCTACTCTTCTAGTGGGCATCACCGCACATCTCAGTGAGAAGCCTTTCCCCTGGCGTGTTTTTCTGGGTTGTTTCATTGCTGAGTGACACTCCGGGACCTCCAGCTTCAGCTGAGAGGCAGAGCAGAGAAGCCCGTCTCTCCCACTCTTACAGAGACAGCAAAGCTGGAGAGTAGTCAGCCCCCTGTTTCTATGGACCCATCAGAGAATGGGCACCACGGGACAGCCCCTAACCTGAGACTGAGGAAGGCAAGTGGCTGCAGGGAAACAGGATGTGCAGGGAGGCCTACTTCTGGCAGGCACCAGGAAGCTGGTCAAGGGACTTGGACAGCTACACAAAGACACAGACCCTTCAGGGCTGAGGTGTAGGGAGGGTTGCACCCTCTAGCAGAATTTTTCCACAAATTCTACCACGTGCTTATAGGGAAGATGTGGGATTTTCCTGAAAACCTTCCCCGTGGTCTGGTTGGAGGGTAACAACCTCAGCCACTGCTAAAAAGCCGCACAAGTCCATCTGTTCCAGCTTCCTACAGAGATAATAGCCTTCCTCTGCGGGAGGAAAAGACACAAAAGTGGTCACCTCGGGCACGAATGCAAACCCCCCACAGCTGGGAGAAGGAAGAGAAAATATCAAAACGTCCAGCCCTGGGGGTGACGCACGACCACAGGCTGTGACCAGAACGAAAGCCAGAGGAGCCGTGGTTGTGAAGACCACATCCCAGACGTACATCCCAGACACACACACACCCCAGACACACATCCCAGACACACATCCCAGACACACACCCCAGACACACCCACACCCCAAACACCCCAGATACCAACACATCCCAGGCACACACCCCAGATACAAACACACACATCCCAGACACACACACCCCCCACACACACATCTCAGACACACATCCCAGATGCACACCACACACACACACACATCCCAGACACACACCCCAGACATACACATCCCAGACACACACACATCCCAGACACACACCCCAGATACACACCCCAGACATACACACCCCAGACACACACACATCCCAGACAGACATCCTACACACCCCAACACACACACATCCCAGACACACGTTCCAGGACACAGGTTCTGTGGAAACAGAGGCTCAATCAGAAAGTCAGAGAAGCCCCTCCCCACCTCTACCCACAGGCAAACAAGCATCCAGTAAAATAAGAGTGGAATAAAGCAGGAGAGATGGGGATGTGGGTCCACTGTGGAATACAGCAGGAGAGAGGTAGGATGCGGGCTATCCCGGGGTCCAGTGTGGAATGAAGCATATCTAGAGAAATTATCCAAACTGAAACACAAAGAGAATTTAAAAGGGGAGTGGGGAGTAGGGTGGGAAGAGACAGAACAGAGCATCCAAGAGTTGTGCAAGCCCATCAAATGGTCTAACATATGGATCACTGGACTCCCATAAGGGGAAGAAAGAGAGAATGGGACAGAAAAAATATGTGAAGAAATAATGACCAGTGTCTGTTTTTAATTCATGAAGGACACCAAACCACAGATCCAAGAAACTCAGGTAACACCAAGCAGGATCAACTACCCTCCTGCCCCACCCCCAAAATATTCAAACTTCACGAATATTCAATATTCGTGTCTTGCCTCTTTGTATGCCTCATTGTTTATTGTTGGAACACCAAAAATTGAAATCTTTAAGGCAGACAAAGGTGGAGAAAAACACATTACCTGCAGAGGAGCAAAGTTAATAATTACAGCTGATTTTCATGGGGAATCATGCATGCAAGAAGATATTGGAGTGGCATCTTTAAAGATATTTTTTTAAAAACCTGTCAACCCATATTCTTTTAAAAATTCTTCAAAATCGGGGTAAACCTTTATGTAATAATAGAGAAATGTGAACCCTGCCTGAATATTTGATAATATCAAACATACTGTTCATTGTTGATGTGTGATACTGTTAACTATTTTATGATTTTAAAGTAGTCACGATCTTGGCCGGGCACAGTGGCTCATGCCTGTAATCCCAGCACTCTGGGAGGCCGAGGTGGGTGGATCACCTGAGGGCGTGAATTCGAGACCAGCCTGACCAACATGGAGAAATCCTGTCTCTACTAAAAATACAAAATTAGACGGGCATGGTGGTGCATGCCTGTAATCCCAGCTACTCAGGAGGCTGAGGCAGGAGAATCACTTGAATCTGGGAGGCAGAGTTTGTGGTGAGCCAAGATTGCACCATTGCACTCCAGCCTGGGCAACAAGAGTGAAACTCCGTCTCAAAAAAAAAAAAACAGAGACAAATTAAATTTGTTTTTCAAAAAAAAGTAGTCATGATCTTTTACAGATACACATTAAGATTTTACATGTGAGATGATCTGATTTGTGGGGAGGGTGTGAATGAAAGGAGGTAGAGGCTGGGGACAGTGGTTCATGCCTGTAATCCCAGCACTTTGGGAGGCCGAGGTGGTTGGATCACCTGAGATCAGGAGTTCGAGACCAGCCTGACTAACATGGTGAAATCCCGTCTCTACTAAAAATACAAAAATTAGCTGGGCATGGTGGCGGGTGCCTGTAATTCCAGTTACTTGGGAGGCTGAGGCAGGAAAATCACTGGAACCCAGGAGCTGGAGGTTGCAGTGAGCTGAGATCATGCCACTGCACTCCAGATTGGGCAACAAGAGTAAGAACTCTGTCAAAAAAAAAAAAAA
>NC_045440.1:145501130-145524413 GCF_002776525.5 Piliocolobus tephrosceles
GGGAGGGAAGGGAGGGAGGGAGAGAGAGAGAAAGAGGGAAAGAAAGAAGGAAAGAAAGAAAGAAAAAGGAAAGAAAGAAAGAAAGAAAGAAAGAAAAAGAAAGAAAGAAAGAAAGAAAGAAAGAAAGAAAGAAAGAAAGAAAGAAAGAAAGAAGAAAGAAAAGAGAGAAAGAAAGATAAGAAAGAAAGAAGGGAGGGAGGGAAGGGAGGGAGAGAAGGAAGCAAGGAAAGAAGGAAGGAAGGAAGGAAGGAAGGAAGGAAGGAAGGAAGGAAGGAAGGGAGGGAGGGAGGGAAAAATGGGCCTGGTACCGATTGTTGCTAACGCTGGGGAGTGATGGTTAGGGTTAAATGAAGGCTTATTACACAGCACCCTCTAATTTTAAACAGGTGGAAAAAATTTGATAATAAAATGTAAGAGTTAGTAAAAAATGGAGAGATCAAGACTTTCTCAGACCAACAAAACCTAAGGGAGTTATTGCTAGCAGACCTACTCTCCAAGAAATGTTAAGAAAAATTCTCTGGGCAGGAGGAGTACATCAGTCGGAAACATGTCACTGTAGGAAGAAACAAAGAGCTTTCGAAATAAAAATGACGAAGCTACAACAAATTTTTTTTCTTTAGTTTTAATTGGTCAAAATAAGGGTCAGCAGACTTTTTGCTAAAGTGACAGGTAGTAAGTGTTTCAGGTTTTGTGGGCCAGGTGGTCTCTGTCATAGCTACCCGACTCCACACTCCACTTCGCGATCATAGCACAAAAGCAGCCATAGACGGTCCTTAAACAAATAGGTGCGGCTGTGTGCTAACAAAGCTTTATTGACAAAAAAGGCTAGGGGCCATAGTTGGCTGACCTCTGCTCTAAGATAGCTGCCTAAGCAAAAATAGTAGCACTGTCTTAAGTATACATCAATAGCACAAAAGCTGGCAGGAGGCAGGGGGCTGCCTGAGAACATACTGTTAGGTCCTAATATGGAAATTGTGTCATATTATTTGAAGGTATACTCAGATTACTTTAAAATGTATATTATACATTCTAGGAAAACTGCTAGTTTTTTGTTTTTTGTTTTTTGAGATGGACTCTCGCTCTGTCACCCAGGCAGCAGGGCAGCAGTGGCACAATCTTGGCTCACCGTAAGCTCTGCCTCCCGGGTTCACGCCATTCTCTTGCCTCAGTCTCCTGAGTAGCTGGGACTACAGGCAATCGCCACCACGCCCGGCTAATTTTTTTTTTTTGTATTTTTAGTAGAGACGGGGTTTCACCGTGTTAGCCAGGATGGTCTCGATCTCCTGACCTCGTGATCCGCCCGCCTCGGCCTCCCAAAGTGCTGGGATTACAGGCATGAGCCACTGTGCCTGGCCCAACTGCTAGTACATTTTTAAAGAACTATAAATAGTAAGTCAATAGAGAGGATAAAAGGGGATTATAAAACATGTTCAATTAAACCCAGAAAAGACAGGAAAAGAGGAAAAAGGAAACAAAACACAGGTGGAACAAATAGAAGACAGCTAACAAGATGACAAATTTTAAGGCAACTGTCTCAATCACTTTGTGAATAGTCTAATGCAGCCATGTGTCACTTAACAATGGAGAGCCATTCTGAGAAGCGAGTTGTGAGGCGATTTCTTCCTTCTGCGAAGAGTGCATGTACACAAACCTAGGTGGTGTAGCCTACTACACACCTGGGCTGTACCGTAGAGCCTCCTGCTCGTGGGCAACAAACCCACACAGCATGTGACTATATGGAACACTGTGGGTAACTGTGACACAATGGTTGGTATTTGTGCATCTAGACATATCTAAATATAGAAAAGATACAGTAAAAACGTGGGATTATGGCTGGGCATGGCGGAGTCACGCCTGTCATCTCAGCCCTTTGGGAGTCTGAGGCAGGTGGATCACCTGAGGTCAGGAGTCTGAGACCAGCCTGGCCAACATGGTGAAATCCTGTCTCTACTAATAATACAAGAATTAGCCAAGCGTGGTGGCACATGCCTGTAATTCCAGCTACTTGGGAAGCTGAGACAGGAGAATCGCTTGAACTCAGGAGGCGGAGGTTGCAGTGAGCTGAGATAGTGCCAGTGCACTCAGTCCTGGGCAACAGCAGCAAAACTCCATCTCCAACAACAACAAAAAATGACGTGGGCTTACAGCCTTATGGGACGGCCATCTTCTATGCAGCCCACTGTTGACCAAATGCCATCATGCAGTGCACGATGTTAGTTAAAACACAGATTGTTAGATTGATCTTAGAAAAAGCGATAATGTACCTGTTCTGCCTACAAGAAACCAACTTGAAATATAAAGATACACATATGTTAAAAAAATGAAGAAAGATGCCAGGCCAGCCCTCATCAGAAGAAAGCCGAACGAGTTAATTAACATCTGACCAAGTAGAGTTCAGAACAAGGAATATTATCAGAGATAAAGGGGAACATCACGTGTTAACAAAAGGGCCTTTCCCATGTGTCTGTGGATGACAGAGCTTCAACATGCAGGAGGCTAAAACTGAGAGGACGGAAAGGAGAAACCCACAATTCAAGTTGGAGATGTCAACACTCCTCTCCACGTAATTGATAGAACAAATAGACGTAAAATCAGTAAGGAAATATAAGACCAAGCAACACTATCAGCTCTCTAGACCTAAATGACATGGATAGAATACTCTATCAACAACAGCAGAATCACATTCTTCTCAGGTGCACATGAAAATTCAACAAGACAGACCCCACGCTGGGCCGTAAAACACACCTTGGCATATTTAAAATTATAGAAATAATACAGAGGATGTTCTGAGATCATAATGAAATTCAGTTGGAAATCAGAGCCAGCAGGTCTATGCTGCAGTACAGGGGAGCTTGTGGCAAGTGGGAGAAACATTATTTAGGCCCTGAGCTTTGAGGGGGTGCAAAGCAGGAAAAGACCCCTCTCGGTGCGGCTGTGGTGCAAGGAGCCAACATACGAGGCTCACACTCTGGCAGACACTATAGGAAAGTGGACACCAATAACACAAAAGGCGGTGGGGGTGGGTACCGGGGAATACACTGTTATCAGGTCCTTATATGGAAATGGTATCATACTAATGCCTAGCATTCCATTATTGGAACCCTAAGCATGTGGGAGATTTTCTATCTTATTGTTCAAGGTCATTGCCGAGGTCTGATTTTTCACACGTGAAATTGCAACCTCAGGCAGACATGGGTTGATTCTGATAATAAAGAGTAATCTTTTGTTATAAAGTTTGCAAGAAAGATGCCTTGTGAAGTTTGTGGCCCCAGTGCGGGATGCAGGCCCACAAGCCGTAAGGTGAGGTGGGCCCAGCAATAGTCTGGCCTGAGTTGGAAGTGGGTGTACCTGGGACCGAGCCCCAGGAGCCGAAGAGCCCACAGTCTACACACAGGCAGCCTGGAGCTCACAGCCCCCACTTGGCTGCCCTCACCATTCACTCACTGCAGCCCCGTGGGGAACACCACAGTTCTCGCTGAAGGCGGAGGAAACGTCTGATTTGCGGGAGGGCTGGCTTGGACGTGGGCACCAGCTTCACTGCCACCTCCCTTGAGTGACCTTGAAAGACAGTGGGAGGGAAGGTCACCCAGTGGGCAGCGCTTGGGCAGTGGGCCTGTCCCGCCACTGGCATGGAAGGAGAAGTGGCCTGGGGGTGGTGCACTCACGGGCTGGGAAAAATGGCCTATCAAGGTTGGCCAGGAACCCGCAATGGAAAAGACTGGAAAATCAAGGACAAGCAGTCCGGGGTGGCAGCAGGGGGGTGGCAGCCTGGGGTGGGCGTAAAGTCCGAGGTGTCTGCATCACATGCTCATGCCCCAGTGAGTGTCCACTACAGCAGATGCTCTAAGCCACTAAGCAGACAGAATGACTGGGGCCAGTGCGGCCAGCCAGACTGTCGCCAGCCGCCCAGCCAACCTATCAGGCATATGACGGATGCTGCCAGGGAACCAGCAGTGGAGGCTGCAGCTGCGTAAGCTCCCGCTGACAAAGGCCACTGCCCAGCGACCTGCTCCCACCCGTCCGCCACAAAGGCCAAAGCTCAGCTTCCAACACGGCTCATTCCTGGAGGAGGCCAACTGACCGCTTGCTGGCAAATTGGCCACACTGAGCTCCTTCCATCCTGGAAAGACCAGCAGCTCACTTGGAGGGGAAGATATTCCAAGCCTGGGCCTGCCTTTCCCACTTGCCCACCCAACCTGCACCATCAGCACAGTCTGAGAGCTCCCATGTGTTTCATCCCCTGACTCGGGCCCCCTCTGACCATCACAGCAGAAGAGGTGGGGGAGGGCGCACAAGCATAGGCCCTCGGGCCAGATCACACGACACCCACCCGGAAACTGGAGTCAACAGAGCACTGCAGCTACTCGTACCAGGCAAGTCTCTATGGGGTGGGACCCTGTCCCAGGACGCAGGATCGGCTCTGAGTTCGGGATCTCTGTGTGCACCTGCATCGCTGGTAGGAGGATGCCCAGGAGCCAAGGAGTGCGGCAGGAGCAGCCCCCGGTCTCATCACTCCCAGTGACCCAGGAGGGGATCTGTGTTTTTTTCCCTGCAGCTCTGGGTGCTGCAGAGTTAGAGGTCCTGGTCCCTGGGGGTTAGGGGAGTGGGTATATCAGTCAGCACAGAGCATGTCCAATGACTCACAAACCACGGCTGCCCTCTGGTGTGTCCTTGTGGGGGGATCACCAGGTAGGAGAGGGCACCATCCTGGCAGGCACAACAGACCCCAGCCAGAGGGTGGAGGTGAGGCTGCGGCTGCACGGTGGGTATGTGGGGAATTCAGAGATCTGTGTGGACACCTCATGGTGGCCCTGGCCAGCTGTCACTAAATGAAGAGCTATGGCAGGCCCCACTGGACATGGCACGGTGGCAGGGTGCCAGAGTCCTCGGTGGGAAGGGCTGGGTCACAGCTCTAAGTGAGCTGCTATTGTCTGCAGAGACATAACCTAGGGTGAGGGTCTGGGCTGGATAATGGAGGGAGGGAGAGAGGGCCCAAGGGGGCTAGCATGGGTGCAGCAACCCCTGCACTGGGGGCCATGACCACAGAATCATTGCTCAGAAGCATAGCTCCGGGGCACTGGGCCGTGCTCGTGACTTGGTGAATGAGTGAGTGAACGAACTTCACAGATTTCCACAGTGAAGAGAACCCTTGGAGTATCTGAGCCGCTCCTCCATTTGGAAAGTACAGATCTGGAAACTGGAGGGCCCCAAACTGAGTCCAAGTCCTGCATCTGCCACTCGTGTGACCTTGGGTGAGTGACTTAGCCTCGCTGTGCCTCAGTTTCCTTATCAGGAAAATCTAGCCATTCACCACCCCTTCCTCAGTGGGCTGCTGTGGGGGCTGGAGTTAGCATGTGCACGGGCAATGCTAACAGGCACAGACAAGGCACCAACCAAGCGTGAGGTCTGAGTACTTCTTGTTACCATATAGACCAGGTACTGAGACCCAGAGAGGCCAGCGACTTTCCCAACACTGCACAGTGAGCCAGGCAAAGGGGTGGGCGGGTCTTGGGTATCTGGTTCCAGGGCAGGTGCTGGGCCAGGACTGCAGGATGCTGGAGAAGTTATAGTCGTGAGGTTCCCAGGTGCCTTCTGGGGCTGAAAGGTCTGTTCCTTGGCCCGGAGAATTCCTCTGAGAAGAGCAAGCGGCTCACTGAGGACACATGAGGCCGCCCAGCCCAGGAGGGACTTCAAAGCCATGGACAGCTCACGATCCGCAGGCAGGGACACGGGAGGCTTCATTTCCATTGCTGTTTGATTTCAGCCTCCCAATTAGCCATGCCTAGGTAATGCGCTCCGGGCCGTATCAATTGTTTATGAGCATAAGCAGGCATGAGAACGCCCTTCTCTCTGCGAGGAGATGCCCGCCCTTACCAAGGTGTCTTCCAAGGACTTCAGGAACCCGAAACCTCGTCCTTGGTCAACTTGTGGTGTTGAAGTTCCTGCCAAAGCCAGCCTGGCGCTGCTCTCTGGGATGGAGACGGCCGGGAGATGGCATTCCAGGTCTGAATTCTCGTGGGTGCTTCTCAGCTGTCAGGAGGTGCCAGGCCTACCTGCTGGGACCGTGGTTTTCTGTCATTGTAACTGTGGGAAAGGCTGAGTCCTGTCTACGACAGTCACACGAAATAAAGTGTTCTGTGCTCCAGAAAAGGCTGTGCTCTGTGAGGCATTTTTCTTATCACTGTTCTCCAAAAGGACAGGGGGATTTCAAGCCAGGAGCTGAAACAGACGGTGAGCGTCAGGCACTGAGGCGGCCCCACCTGTGGGAGAGGCAGGTGATGCCTAGCAGGGAGGGAGCTGGGAGGGGAGAGGCCCTCCTGCGGGCCTGGGTGGTCCTGGCTGTGATTGGGACCCTGAAGCGGGCTTGGGATTCACGGTGAGCCTGGGCTGAAGCCCCTGCCGGGTACCCCGCCCCCTGCGCTCCTCTTCCCCAAGGCAGCAGCAAGGCCGTGGCCAGTACCCGGCGGCCAGTGTGTGCTACCTGCTATCCTGCCGCTCTGCTGCTCTGGGCTCCGCATCTGAAATGTAGCCTTCCCAGCCCACCCAAGAGTGAGTGGGAGACGGCCCGCACGGGCTCATGAGTGCCCAGGGAGGCCAGGTGGGCATCTTTATACCCCAGGAATTGGCAAATGCTACAAATCAGGGCTTTTTTTATGCCCCCATCCCCCTAGCACTGGATAGGTTCTGTCTGTGACCCAAGATGGGCATGGAAGCCCCTGCCAGCAACGTGATGAGGGAGGCCCTTTCTCTCTCAGTGCTGAACCATGAGCCTGATGTGTAGGGAGGAGCCTTAGGACCTTGGTGCTTTTGAGGGAAGCCCACGTTCCCCAGGATGTCCCACCAGGCCTTGCATGGCTCCCAGGTCCCCAGCCTAACCATAGCCCTGACTCCCCCAGCACACACAGGCTGCGCCCCTGCTGCCCTGCAGCACCGTCAGCCTGGAAGGCCCAGGGCCCCGATCGGCACAGGCAGGCAGGTCTGGGTCCCACTTCAGAGCCCCAGGGAGCTGTTCCCTCCCCTCCCCTCCCCACCCCCAGCAGGGCAGGACCCAAGGGGACTGTCCATCACCGGCCTTGCCAGCCGGTTCCTTGTGTGTACCCCAGGGGGCCTCTGAACGCCTAACCCACCATGGAGCAGGGCCTGCCCCGGGGTTCCTGGCTGTCTGAGCAGATGAGGAAGCTCCTGTATTTCTCAAGGGCTCTTCGGGAGCTCCTGCAGGGAGGCTGCAGGAACCTGAGCCTTGAAGGCCAAGGTTGTCTGTGGGTCTCTGCCCATTCTCTCAACCTGGCCATGACCCCCAGGTAGGACCCTGGGGGTGCCTGGTGTGAACCAGGGGTGTGGAGCTTCTGTCTTAGGAAGGTCACTAGGCAAGGGGCTTGAAAAGTCAGACCCATTATTTGGGGCAAGACTATGATTATCCATGAACAAAGCTCTGATGCTGTGTGACACTGGGCAACTGTCTTAACCTCTCTGTGCCTGGCTCTGTTCTGGAATGTATATTACTCAGGGATCATTTTGAGGATTTAATGAAATAAAGCAGGTAAACAGTGACTCTTAGAAGGCCTAGCCCCTGTAGAAGCTCCTCTTCCTCACCCCTGCCCTCTGGTGTGAGAATAAAGGCCTTGCTCTTCACAAGTCTCCCCGGGTTACTGGGGTGTGAAATGTAGACTTTGAAGTCGTGACTGGTGTTTGCTCTTGAATTTACTTACTTGTGTTTTTGTTCTCACTTGGCTTTTAGTTCTAATTGAAAGGTTCTTTTGACAATGCCAAGGCTTTGCAGCTGTGCTGAGGTCAAGTGCACAAAAAGGTTTTGTCTTCACTTGGACCAGAGAGAAGGCAAAGGCTGCGGCTGTGGGGGCAGCTGGATCTGAGGGGCCGTCGCCCTCCACATGAGTGCGCAGGGCCCAGGGCTGCGAGCTCCAGTGCAGTCCCTGTGCAGTGGCCCAGAGACCCCTCCCAGAGCCCGCCCCTGCCCAGGCCTGGGTGGCTGCTCTGCCGCCGCCCACTCGGTTATTCCTGGTTCTGACTCCAAGGGAGGAGGGAGCAGGCCCTGGAGGGTCTGTGCGGAGAAGCAAGCGGAGCAGGAGCAGAAGTCTTTCCTATTAGGCCTCTGCCGCATTCCAGGCACCATACGCCTCGCTGGGTGAACCCGGGCGACTCTTAATATCCCCCTTCACAGACAGGAGCCTGAGGCACAGAGAGCTTGGATCCCTGCTCGTGACCGTAGCCGAAAGGGGCAGGTGTGGATCCGCGCACAGGATGTCCGACCCGCTCTCATCCAGAATGTCGCTCCAAAGCCTGACGGCAGCGGAGAGGTGGCCGAGAGGGAATGGGGTAGACGGGGAGAGGAAGGTCACAGAGGCCACCTTGGCAAGCCATCTGCCTTTTCTTGAAAAGGGAGAGACCTGGGAGGGCTTCCCGGAGGATGAAGTTGAGCCAGACTTCATCCTGCCCTTCTGAGCAAAGCAAGGAGATGGCACTGGGGACTGCCACCGTCAGCGTGCAGTAGCTCACGGCTTCCCAGACACCCATGCCCTGCCCGTAGGCCCTCTGTAGTCTGACGCCCTGCACCTCCTCAGCCTGGGTGGTCTTTCACTCAACTTCTCCATCTTGCCAATGACCTGCCTGCCTCGGGTCCTTGCACCTTTGTTCCTCCTACCAACTCTTAATCACCTTTGACTTTTGGCCCAAATATCCCCCTGAGCCCTGTCCCCATTGCTGGCTTCTCTCAGAAGGCTCGGTGGTTCCCTGCACGCTGGAAAATGAGAGATGTAACATGCCGTGGAGGTAGGCACAGCCTCTGGGGAGGCAGCCCCTCCGCCTGCAGCTGTGTGACCTTGGGACAGTAGCTTAGCCTCTCTGTGCCTTTGTCTCTGTTGCATGGAATGGGGGTGATAGAACATCAACTTGGGTTGATGTGTGCAGGTGCTCTGAAAGCTGGGTACAGGTGACCCCCGGCATGTGAGGGCCATGAGTTCACCATAGTGCCTCCTCCACCCCTGGACCGTGAGCCCCAGAGGGCAGGATCTGAAAGGCCCCTCTCTACTGTCCTTGGCACCAGCACACGGTGACCGCCTAGTGAAGGAAGCAAAGATGCAAATGAGAATGAAGGCTGGCCCAGCGGTGCCAGGGTAAAGGACTGGGGGCAGGTGGGCCTGGCGTGCCCTGCTCCTCTGCTCCCACACCTCCATACCTGGTCAATTTACAAGGCCAGCGAGGCTTCCCAGTAAAGCCACTTAAATTCTTCTTGCAGCACTGCTGCAAACTGCAGAGAAATGGTTTATTCAAGTCTAATTAGCCAAATGGATAAATAATCACACATGAGCTTAACCCTTTCCCGATCACACTGCTTCCTCCCTAGAGTGACAGAGGCCAGCCAGGGTTCCGATTTGGTCTGAGCAGCCGTCCTGCCCGGCCCTGGCCATGGTGTCCGTCCACTGTCGCTCTCTGGAATGGTGTTGGCATGATCCCTGCACAGAGGCCTCGGCTCCCCTTGCCTGAGTGTGGGACAGAGGACAAACCCTGCGCAAAACCCTGAGGGCATCATCCCCTCCTCCACTGTCTATTCAGGGCACATGTGTGCTGAGCAGGGGTCAGGGGTTAATCTCAGCTGAGGGAATGGAGGACTGCAAGGGACAGGCTTTGCCTTCTAGAAGCTCCTGATCTCTTAAAGGAAGCATCAAGCAAACAAATAATCAGGATATCAGATATATCATGGGAATGAAAAAAGCCATTGAGCATAAGGGTGAGTGTTTAATCCTTTCTGAAGGCACGGGGACTTCTTCACACAGGTGGTAATGCATTAGCAAGGGTTTTGAAGGATGAATAGGAGTTTGCCAGCTAAGCATAAAAGTATTAAAGAAAATGGGACAGCAGTGCAAAAGCTCAAGGGAGTGGCACCCCTGTGTCCAGATGCAGTTTGCTCCTGCTAGAGGATGGGGTACAGAGGAGGGGAGAGGCAGGTGCCTAGCTGGAAAAGCACCAGGCCCAGCCTGGGAAGCCCTCAGATAACACAGGAAGGAGCTCAACCTCCACTCTGAGGGCTTAGAGCCACTGAGGACCCTTACTGGGGAGGGACGGATGGGAACCGGTAGGTGCCAGTGAGCCTGAAGCAGGGCGCCCATGGAGGAGGCTACTGGGAAGGTCCATTTTCTGTATAATTACATTATACAGAAGTTTAGTTTTACCCCAAGATCATAGCTGAAGTGACCAGTGCCTGGCGGGACGTCTGGGGGCCTCAGCTTGGGGATTTGCATGTACACATGTGGGGACGCACGTGCATGCTCGTGTGGACTACCACATGGGCTAGAAACCCATCACGTGCCTTCTCCCACCTGGAATCCACCTGTCAGTGTCTCTGAGCCATCCAGCCTGAGCTCTCCACCCCTGAAATCTTGCGTGGGAATGGCAGCTCACCAGGTGTGTCCTTGGTGCTAAGCTGAGAACCCACTGGAAGCCGGGCTGATTCGGGAAGAGCAGAGCCCTGAAGCCGCAGGCTCAGCTGGACTCTGGCACTGCCCCCTTCCCCCTGCATGACTGACCAGACCCTGCCTCTCAGCCTCTGGTCTACATCCCAGCCTCCGGCCCCACAGAGTCAGGGTCAAAAACGGAAACTGCCCAACCCCCATCAGCAGAAAGACCGATGGACATGGATGAGTAGGTCACAGATGGGACATGACAGAAGCCAGCAGCCAGCACGAGTGGCAGCAAGGATGAACGCAACACCTGGTGCTGAACTGCAGAAGCCTGCAGACTGCACAGCGGCCACCCTTTACATAAACGCCAGGGCTGCGGACACAGCAGATCGGCTGCTGAGGGCTGGGTGGGGGAGTGGGGTGGGGGAGGCTGACCCCTACTCCAGGTGAGCTTTTGGAGGTGATGGGAATGTGCTGTGTGGATTGTGCTGGTGGTTATGTTACAGATTTGTCAAAACGCATCAAACTGCCCTTCAAACAGGGCGTTTTATGGCATGTCAATTGCACATCGATAAAGTTGGCTGTTGACTGTCCAAAGAGGAGAGGGTGATTTTGAAGTCGCAGCACCAGTGAGAGGGGTCTTAATTATTCCATCAATTTGCCACAGGCCTCAGGAGGAACAGGGTGGCCAGCAGCCCTGGGGACTGGGAGGCGGGAGGTCACCACCGCGGCCCGCCTGCTGCCCACACTCTTACCCAAGTCTCCCGCCATCCCTGGGCATCTGAGCTGCAGGAGCACAGCTGACTGTCATCAATAGTGTTCCTTAATTAAGCGGTAATTGGTTCTCTAAAGATATTTATTGACTTCAAGTGTCTATGTAATCAGACGTGTCTTACACAGTTGTAAAGGCTCGTTAATTTATTTTAATAATTAAGTGGCACTTAATGAAATAGAAATAACTGTCCAACTTCATCCACACTAGACCTTGGAGACACCTGACTTGATGGGCCCCTGTATAGCCACCAGCACCTCTGACCTTCCTGGGGCCCTAGCCAGGGGACAAGCAGGCTGTGTGTAGGCAGACCCCTTGAGGCTGTGGGTGTCCAGGATGAAATGAACCCTGACACCCACCTGTCTGAGGTGTCAGCACCACATCCTGCAGAAATGGTCCCGTGAGAGACACAGAAACGGAGTCCCAGCCCCAGGTGGCCTGGAGCCCCTGGGATCAGGTCTCCATCCGAGTCCCTCCTGCCCACTCGGGTGGGGGCACAGATGACCAGCTCCTGCTGGGCGTTTCCACCACAGTGCATTTAATCCTCATGCCAGCCTATAAGGTTATTCCCATGTTTCAGGAAACTGAGGCACGGCAAGGTGCATTAACTTTGCCCACAGTGACCAGGTGGAGGGGCAGTGCCAGGAGGTGCTCAGCACACTGGGGCCATCTCCAGGTCACACACAGAGGGGGCTGCCTCTTTCCCTCTCTGTGAGGCATAGATGGCCAGGAGATGCAGCCCCAGCCAGCCCTCGGGTTCAGCTCTGCCAGAATTTGCCTGCTTTGCCCAGTGAATCAAATATTTTAAACTATTTTAATTTGTATTCAATAGTTAAAATGCATTTGGTACAGAATTAAAAAGATGCAAAAGTGGACACTGAAAAGCAAGGCTCCAGCCTCCTGTCCTCTGGCCACAGGCAGCTCCTCGGCGGCCTCTGGGGCCTGGGCGTCACCCTCACCCCCTTACTTGCTGTCAGGAGGACTGAGCCCCACCTGCCCCTCTGAAAGGCAAATGTCTCCAAAGACCACCTCATCTGGGGACAAAATCTTCTTGAACAGACTCAAGGTTGCCAATGGACTTTACCATCACTCTGTAGAGTTTGCTGGCACAGGTTTTGCTGCAGAAATGTTCATGGGTTCTAGATCTGAAGCGTTATGGAACAGGCAGCTTCTTTCTTTTCTAAAAGCTAAAATATGCCAAATGCCAAAAGACAGCTAAGGGGCAAATGCATCTCAGCATCTCAGCATTTCAGTCCCACAGGGTCTGGAGTGATTCCTTCCTCCAGAACAGCAGGGCCCTGGCAGCGGGTGGCAAGACTTTGGGACTGACCTGGTCTGCAGTCCTGGGTGTGGCATTTGCAGCTACAGGACCCTGGGCCGGTCACCTCACTGCCGGAGCCCCAGCTCCTCCCCAGCAAAGTAGCGCTAATGGCAGGACCCCCTTTCAAAGGCAGTTGCAGGAGCAAATGAAATGCCATGTCTTTGGCCTGGAACCCATGACAAGTTTCCAAAGTGTCACCTGCGTGATGATTTCAAGGGCAGGGGAGAGAAAGGAACTCCGTGCTGCAGCCCCTCCAAGCCCCCGCCATCAGGGCCAAGAGGCAAGCCATTGGGGAGGCGGCTTCACCCTCTGTGAAGGAGAACCCCTCCTGGGTGCCTCTAGGCTGTCGGGAAACCAGTGAGATGCATGTGTAACGTGCTTGGCATGTAGTAGGCCTGCCGTACGTCAGTGCTGGGAGTGGAGAGGGCCCCGGAGGTGAGGGAGTCAGGGCCACAAGAGCCATTTGGAGACTGGGGTCTTTTTCTTGGGCCTATTACATTGTGTCCTGACCAAAGCAGCCCAGGGAGTGTGTGCACCAGTCCCCCTTCCAGGTTCTCCAGGGGAGAAGAATGGCCCAAGGCCTCCAGAGCTGTCCCCACACCCACATCCCTGTCCATGCAGGGCCCACACTGCCCAGGTCAAGGGGGACTGAATGGCAGGATCCCAGGGAGGCAGTACCACCTCCCAGAGCAAACACTTCCTCAGAGCCCAGCAGCCCTCGGGGAGGTGCACTCTCAGCCGCTGGCAGTTTTCTGGAACTTAGACTCCTGGAGTGGCCTGGAATTCCTGGAAAATGTTGAGGTCCCTTCCAGCTCTGGAGCCTAGGATGCTAAGTCGCCTGGTTCTGCTCAGAAGCAGCAGGGCTTAGGAGCTACAGGGACAGCCCAGAGGCGGAGGTCCAGCCATGTGACTGCGGTTGGTCGGTCAAGCACTGATGTGTCATTTCTCACTCAGGAAATGGAGATGGGGCAGCCCGGATCCCAGGGGGTGTCCTCGGGGCAGAGGCCGCAGTGCAGAATGTGGAGCACGGCCCGCACTGGAGCCAGCAGTCCTAGGTGGAGCCTCTGGGACAGGTGCTTTTGGGGCAGACAGGGAGGTCTCCTGGGCACACAGGTGGGACCGGAGAGGTGCATGAGAAACAGATGCTGGCAACAACGGACCTCCCTGCTTCCATGAGAACTCAGTCCTCACTGGCTATGGGAACATCTCACACCAATTCTGAACCATTTTCAATTGTCCCCCTAACTGGATGGGCGCTCCTCACCTAACTGCACACATGGCGGGCAGCATTTTCCCGGAAGCCCATGCAGGGGGCACAATTGCACACATATGCTGGGCGCCCACTTGGAGCCAGATTGCTCCAGGCCCCTGAATGCCATGCCAAGCACAAATATTAACCCCATTCCCAAACGTGGCTGCCTGGCGAGGCTTGGCGGGGTGGCGGTGCCTGCTCTAGTCCACCTGGTTGCCTCCAGCACAGAACTGGGACTGGAACCCACATCAGCGCCCTTTCCAATAAACATTTCCCCTGGCTTGGAAGGCAGTGCCTCCTGTCCGTAATTAGATGGCGCATGTCTGTGGTCTGGCAGGGCTCCCATCAAAATAATGAGGCCTCGCAGACAAAACAAGCAAATTGCTCACTCCCAGAACAAACCCGGACTGTCGGGACTCCCGTCCCAGCCTCTAGCCGCGTGGGCCTCCTTCATGTCCCACTGGGCAGAGCCCTTTCCCAGGGTGGGGGGAAACCCCAGAGGCACAGGCACCTCCCTGGAGAAAAGTGTCTGGAACAGCTGGAGCAGAAGCAGCTTGCGGGTGATCAAGCCCCAGAGCATTTGCCAAAACTCCCAGAGCCTGGGGTCAGGTTAGAGACAGTTCCTGAGTCTAATGCCAGACCTGGCAGCCCGGGGCTGAGATTCCATTCCATGTGGGACACAGTCAAGCCCAGGTTTGAATCCCAGCCTGGCCTCTCCTTAGCTGCCTGACCCTCAGTGTCAACTCCCTCTGGAAGGCCTGGAGGCCGAGCCCTGGTCCTGCTGTGCCAGGTGTGGTGCACAGGTGAGAGAGTGCACAGGTGTGAGGGTGCACAGGTGTGTAGTACACAGGTGCATGGTGCACACGTGCATGGGTACACAGGTGTGTGGGCGCACAGGTGTGTGGGTGCACAGATCTGGGGTTGCACAGGTGCATGGGTACACAGGTGCGGGGATGCACAGGTGCGGGGATGCATAGATGCATGGATGCACAGGTGTGGGGGTGCACGGCTGCGTGGGCACACAGGTGCATGGTGCACAGATGTGTGGGTGCACAGGTATGTGGGTGCACAGGTCTGGGGTGCACAGGTGCGTGGGTGAGCAGGTGCGTGGTGCACAGGTGCATGAGTACACAGGTGCATGGTGCACAGGTGTGTCGGTGCACAGGTGTGTGGGTGCACAGGTCTGCGGGTGCACAGCTGCGTAGGTGCGCAGGTGTGTGGTGCACAGGTGCGTGGATACACAGGTGCGGGGGTGCACAGGTGTGTGGGTACACAGGTGCATGGGTACACAAGTGCATGATTCACAGGTGTGTCGGTGCACAGGTGTATGGGTGCACAGGTGTGTTGGTGAGCAGGTCTGGGGGTGCACAGGTGTGTGGGTGCACAGGTGTTTGGGTGCACAGGTGCATGGTGCATAGGTGTGTGCTGCACAGGTGCGTGGGTGCACAGGTCTGGGGGTACACAGGTGCGGGGGTGCACAGGTGTGTCAGTGTACAGGTGTGTGAGTGCACAGATCTGGGGTACACAGGTGTGTGGGCACACAGGTACATGGTGCACAAGTGTGTCGGTGCAGAGGTGTGTGGGTGCACAGGTGCGTGGGTGCACAGACATGTGCTCTGTAAACAGCAAGGTGTTGGCCGACTGTGAGAGCCATTATGCACCCTTCCCTGCCACCCTGGATGCACCACCCCATGCCTAACCCACTGCCCCACCTCCTTAAAGATGGACCTTGAGAAGGCCAGGTGTGGTGGCTCACGCCTGTAATCCCAGCACTTTTAGGCGGGCAGATCACCAGGTCAGGAGATCGAGACCATCCTGTCTAACACGGTGAAACCCCGTCTCTACTGAAAGTACAAAAACAAAATCAGCTGGGCATGGTGGCAGGTGCCTGCAGTCCCAGTTACTTGGGAGGGACTTGAGGGGAGAGAAGGGCATGAACCTGGGAAGGGAAGCTTGCAGTGAGCCAAGATCATACCACTGCACTCCAGCCTGGGTGACAGAGTGAGAGTTCGAAAAAAAAAAAAAAAAAAAAGATGGACCTTGAAAATCCCAACCCTGGATCCATCAGGCATTCCTCCTTCTGTCCAGGTGGGGCCCCACCAGGCCCCTGAGTCACCCACAGCTGCTGTCGCCACTTGTCCAGGCAACCAGTGTCTCCTGGCCAGCCTTGGGGGATGCCTCCTGATTTGAATTTGGAACTGTGATGAGCTGGAGATAGGACTTGGCCCTCGGGGTCCTGCCCGAGGGGAGTTACTGGAAAGCTGGAAGAGGCTGCTTCTTCCTGGAGTCAAGGAGGGCTTCCCGGAGGAGGAAGCCTTGGAGATGGGTCCCAAAGAATGAGTTTGATATGTAGACCAGGAAGGGAAGGACCTGAGCCCAGGAAACAGAAGCAAAGCTTGTGGACAGACAGCACTGGGTGGAGGCAGCAAAGGGCAAGCATGGAGCGAGCAGGACTCCAACCCATATTCCTGACTCTTCCACCGCACCCAACACGGGGTGAAGCTGGTGCAGCTGTGCACATGTGCTCAGCCTAGGTCCATCTGTGCCTGCACGCTCTGGCCATTGCCACACCACTAACGTGCACCTCTGATTTGCACATCTGAAGGGTTCACGGTGGTTGGAGGGGTGAACCCAGGGCAGATGGAGTGCTTCTCTGAATCCTGGAAGCTGGTGTGCTGCTGTGATTGCCTTAGTGTGGTCACCACATGGTGCCAATCTGTGGGCCGTGCCTGCCTGGTCCCGGCCACTGCCATCGGCCAGCGAATAGCTTGTTCTTCCAGCAGGTTCGTGCTGCGCCAGCAACCTAGGACCCTCCATCCAGCTGAGTCTGAGCCCGATTTTAAGAAAACTCAGTAGACTGGGCATAGTGGCTCCTGCCTGTAATCCCAGCACTTCAGAAGGCAGAGGCGGGAGCATCACCTGAGGCCAGGAATTTGAGACCAATCTGGCCAACATGGCGAAATCCTGTCTCTACTAAAACTACAAAAATTCTGTAATCCCAGCTACTGGGGAGGCTGAAACAGGAGAATCACTTGAACCCAGGAAGCAGAGGTTGCAGTGAGCTGAGAACCCACTCCACACCAGCCTCAAAAATAGGAAAGAAAACGCAGTGTATAAAATACAGCTCCAAGGCAATGGTAATTTACCTCAATTGCCAAATATGCTAAACAAACTGACAAAATAGTCCTTCTATTTACTGAGCTATGTCAGACCCTGGATCTCCTGTAAGATTCACGTGGCATCCTCCTGAGGCAGGTGCCACCCTTGACTTCTTGTACAGATGGAGAAACTGAGGATCCCCCAGGTTCAGCCACCTGCCTGTCCCAGGTGTCTAAGGTCAGTCAATGGCAGGGCCAAACTCAGAGCTCGGTCCATCTGGGAGCGTGTCTCCCCTGAGCACAAGGCCTACACGCTGGACAGGTGCACAATTCATGTCCCCAAGCAGGTGCCCCAAACACAAGCACCTGTCACCCCCAGACTTTCTCAAATACCTCCCAGCCTTCCGAGGCCCCTGCTGGCCTCCCTGGGAAGCACCGGTGCCTCCCCACACCATCGCCAGCACTGCCCTCCCTGCCCTGCCCTCCCTGCCCTGCCCTCCCCGCCCTGCTCAGCTCTCTCTCAGGCCCCTCCTTGCTAGTCTGCCCTAGGACACAGCCATGAGCCAGCCTGCCCCCTGCCACAGCACGGATCTGCTGCCGTGTGGGCATCCAGTGTGGCTCAGTAATGAGTGTGGAACTCTGGGATCAAGAGCACTCATCAAGCCTGAGCAGGGACGGGGCCCCTGAGGAGACTCCCCAAACCCCAGGCCTGGAGCCCACATCCTGGCCTCAGCAAAGCTGGGTGAGCTCCGCCCCAGGGAAGCCCCAGGCAGCACAGGCAGTGGGCTGTGGAGGATGGACAGGCACTAGGGGAGCGAGGCGACCTTCACCCTCAGCCGTGCTGCTGCCCAGAGAAGCCAGGGGAGCCGCAGCTCATAGTCCCCGGGGCACGCAGCATGGCAGGGCCGTGGCTGAGGGACACCTATTCCCTCCTGACAGCTGGCGGTGCGACACGATGGAAACAGAGCCACAGTTTATGGTGGTTTGCTGTTCTCCGATAACATGGAATTTCTCTTAAAAAAATGTGATTTCCATGGGTGCTGACGAGTTGATGGGTGCAGCACACCAACATGGCACAAGTATACATATGTAACAAACCTGCACGTTATGCACATGTACCTTAGAACTTAAAGTATAATAATAATAATAAAAAAATTTTTTTTAAATGTGGTTTCCTTGTCGCACTGAACAGAACAGAATGGCGTGAGAAGATACAGCTGAAATAGCAGCTGATAAGACTTTTGAGCATTTGCCCTGGGCTGTCCCGGGGATTCCTCACCAGGGGAACACTATTGATCATGAGTCCCACAGCCTGCGCTGGGTCCATGCTCTGTGGAGTTCAGCAGCTGAATCCCCCAAGGCCAGGTACGTGGCTAAACGTTGCAGAGTCAGCTCCGTCCCTCTAGGAAAAGACATTGAGTCCAGGTGCAGCCTAGAGCTACAAGGTCTGTTGGGGACCCAGCTGCCCTTGTCTCCCCCGGGCTGCAGACAGAGAAGTATCAGCACTTAGGATCAATCACAGCTAACAGATCTCCAGAAACAGAAGATGCATAGAAGCCATGGCGTCCCCGTGACTTGCACTTAGGATCTCGGGGGGGCTCCCCGACCCCTGCTCCTCAGCCCCTGCTTCCCTGGACACAGGCCGGCCTCCCCGCCTCACTGTTTTCGGGCCTCCAAGGAGCCAGAGCACCTGTAAGGGCTTGAACTCTGAAATCTGCATTCCTCTCCCAGCCTGGCCTTGCTTCCAATACAGAGCCACACACCAGGAACTGACAGGGCAGGTGGCTCCCGCATGCACACCAGGCCTGCGGGTCACCACCCAATCACTCACCACGCACCACCAGGGCTCTCACACTGAGAGTGAGTGGGGGGCCCTCCAAGGCAGCTGTGGGAGATGGTCCCTGGTCCCTCAAAAGGCTCTAACTCACCTGCCCTACCCAGGGGGACGAGGTGGCCATT
This sequence comes from Piliocolobus tephrosceles, assembly GCF_002776525.5. NCBI lineage: Eukaryota > Metazoa > Chordata > Mammalia > Primates > Cercopithecidae > Piliocolobus > Piliocolobus tephrosceles. The sequence continues at coordinate 145,519,948 of NC_045440.1, forward strand.
CCATCTGGGAAGGGTCTTCACATCTGCGAATGGCCTAAGAAACAATTTCGTGGAATCCCCCTTTCTCTGATGAGGACACAGTGTCTCTGAGAAGGGGGCATGAATGGATGGAGGCCACCGCCAGCCAGAGGCAGAACAGAGGCAGAGCCTGGGGGCTCAAGGGCTGGGCCTTCGGGGAGAACCTCTCACAGCAGAGAGGAGAAACTCCATGGGGGCACGGGAAGCCCCTTCTGCGCCTGTGAGGTAGAATCCCCCACTCCCTCCAGGCCAGGGCCCTCGATAATCCCCTGGAGATCGGCTCACTCACCCCTTTCATAAGTCCAACCTGAAAGTCTTCCTCTGGCCGGGCTCTGTCCTGTGGACAGAGAGACACAGGCATGGCAGTGCAGGGACAGAGGGACATACATGTGGTGACAAAGGACAGAGGGACACAGGCAGACACAGGGACAGAGGCATGGTGGTGCAGGGATAAAGGGACACAGGTGTGACCATGCAGGGACAGAGGGACACAGGTGGACAGAGGGACACCGGCAGACAGAGGGACACAGGCACGGCAGTGCAGGGTGGGGGTGTAATTAACCCCACACGTGGGACCAGAGAACATTCTGGGGTGTTAAGATCTGGACCTCAGAGGCCAACTGCAGTTTCCCTGCAGAGGACAGGAAGCTGAGGTCACCTATATCCTTCCATCACCAATGGTCAGTCATCTGCAGTGCCCACACCAAGAGGGTGGAGTGGTGATCAGCCCTCCATTGTCCTTCTTCAGCTTGCCCTCCCCTCGCTGGCAGAGGCCAGGACCGGCACTGCCAAGGAGGCAGTGAGAAGCCCTGGACCAGAGCCTGGCAGGAGGGAGGGATGGCAGGTGACAGGACAACAAGTTCTGGAAGAGGCAGCTGGTGACTCCCAGCACCCAGGCCTGCTCTCTGCAGCCTGGACTACGCAAGGCTAACGCTGGAGCAGCAGGCTCTGCCCGGAGTCAACAGCTCAGCAACCTTCCAGCACAGGCTCCAGGTGGCAGGAGGTTTCGGGGACCTGGAGGTGAGGCGAGGCTACCTTCTCCTGCCCACCGGAGGACACAGCCTTCCAAGGGGAATGTCTGGCTCTCCCGGCCTGCAGGACCTTGCCCTTGGCCTGGCCATGGCGCCTGGACTGCTTCCTCTGCTTCAAACTGAGTGGATCCCTGGGTCCTGTCGAGCTCACTGCACCACTGTGAGAATTGATTAAAACAACATGGAGAAGCAAACGGTGCAGAAGGTGGTAGGTGAGGATGAGGAGGTTGAAGAAAACAGTGCAAACCCTTCTGGAAAAGCCCTCAGGGACATCAGCCTCCATCGCGTTCACCTGCTGGTAGATGCTGCAGGGAGATTGGCTCCCTGGCATCCTTTCTTTTGTAGATGCTTTGGGGAGATTGGCACCCCGGTATCCATTCTCTGCTTCTTCTCAATTTGGGGGGTCACAGGGCCACCCTGAACAAAAGCCTGATTTGCCTCCTCTTTGTGGCTAGGAGTGACCAAGCTCTGATCCTCAGGGTGGAAGCCAAGGTGACCAAGTAACTTCTGGGTGATGCCCTTGAAAGAGAGGGTGCCCACCCTTCCGCTTCTCCCTCCATGCAGCTGGAGGGCAGACACACCGAACAAGCCATGCTTGAGGGTTGTGCCCAGCAGCAGGTTCTGCAGCCTCTGTTCCAGACCTGCCATTCCCCCTGGCTTACCTGGAAGTGTGAACCCAGTGAGCCACTAGTATTTGGGTTATCCATCACATACAAGGAACCAGAGCTTAGCAAATGCCCCTGCTGACTGCATTCTTTCTCCTGAGTTGTAGAAATCCAGCCACATTTGCAGATCTGCTCCAACACCCAGTAGGACCAACTCGTTGTAGAAATGCAGGCAGGGCAATGTCCCCAGCTTGGCTTGGCATGAGGCTCCGTGCACCTTCAGGTTCTCATCTTCTCGGCAACCTATGTAGTACGGGCCCTGCTGCTGCCCGGGTGAGGCAGGAGGAGTCCGGGAGTCCTGCCCATGGCTGAAGAGGGTGTGGGCCCCCTGTCATCTGCTGAAGGCCTCTGTTGGCTCCTTATGAAATTCCTCCCTTGGACCAGGTGGCCTCTAATGCCTCGTATTTCCATGAGATTCTGTTATTCTAAGGAGAACGAACCTGACTTTTTTCTTTCTGCTACAGACGCCTAAGCGTTCAAAACCAGCTCACTTGGGTTGGGTTCAGTTTGTTTCTTTTCAGTAAGTGCAGACTCTGCGGGCAAACTGCTGGGGCCAGGTGACCTCAGCAAGACCTCACAGCTTCACATACATGTCTTACCCACCAGCCGAGAATAGTAACAGTGGCCACATAACCAGTCACGGACCATTGTCAAGAGCACACACCGAAGAGTTCCCAGCTCCCGTGGACTTAGAGCGATGCCCTCCCAGCCCGTCGTTCTCAGGATTACTGGGAGCCAAAGCTACAGGAGTTGCTTGTTCATTCAATAACTTCCTCAAAGGTCAGGCCTTGTGCCAGGTGTCACAGTCAGATGAATCCGACATTGATCCTGCAGGAAGATGGTTACTCAGGAAATTGGAGAACAAAATAAATATGAAAAACACCTGCCCGTACATATGCAGCAGAAATCGAGATGCCGCGGGCACTTAGGAGGAGAGAGATCAATGCTGGCTCACGTTCCCGGGAAGGCGTCTAGGAGGTTTATTGACCACGAGCATGGGCCAAATAACAGAGAGAGCATTTGGATACTCGAGGCTGGCTCTTGCAACCCGACCCTCACTCATGTGGGGAGTTGAGGTTTCTTGATACCTACTATGGACTGCTTGCGTTGACCTTGGGAGGAAGGTCCCAGGGAGGTCCCCACTGCCCCCAGAAGACCTCAGTCTACACTTAGGAGGGGCGAGGGCTCCAACCATCACAAAGGTAAAGACTGGGGGCTTAGAGTTATTCTTTTCAAAGAATGGAATGAATGATAAGTAGATCTAAATCATGAGAAACACCATGAGTCCCCTTGTATTTTGTACTGGTTTATTCCACCCAGTTTCCCCCCAGTCTTCTCTCCCTGGGCTGGGCAGTGAACTGGGCCTGAGGCTGGCCCTGCTGGGGTCTATGTAATCTCTCCCTACTCATCCAGAAATGTTTGCCAGGCATGTGGGTAAGGCATCTGCGTGGGGCACAGAGAAAATAGGACCCAATGACCTGGCACGCTAGTGCAAAGATACGTGCACCCCAGTGACGGGCTCTGCAATGGGGGGAAGGTCCATCTCGTCACACCCTGTAAGCCCAGTACCCCACAAGCACAGACAGACCAGCTGCTCACTGTGACTGGGGCCACAGCGGCCCTAGGCCAGAGAGGGTTGCCACACCGAGACACTCAGTGCCAGGAACAATGACTTGGCACCCAGAAAGCACTGTGAGCAGCTTTTTGCAGCAGAGGTGACCTTTGTTCTGGCTTCTGGGCCTCTCAGAACACCTGGTGCCTCTTCCCGATCCCCTGCCCTTGGAGGTCCAAGAATCGCAGGGGTTCCGGTAGAGTTCCAGGCCTCAGGGTAGAAGAGACGCTGGCTCATACCTGCATCCTAGAGAGATATCGGTGCCCTGACCCTTGGCCTGTGCTCCTGAAGATGGGGTCTTCTGGGGTCTCTACAGGGGCTGACTGGTTAGGGATGTCTAGTTCTTGGGTGCCCCTGGTAGGTTGGAACTGAATGCTTGTTGGTGTAACCGAGGTCTCCCTCAAACTCCACTTCCCTCCCAATCCCAGCTTCTCATGTTCCTCTCCTCCAGGGCTCCTCCTGGTCCCCAGGCAGCTGGGCCAGAACCAGGGCAAAGAACCTGGACACCGAGTCACCACCCAGGCATTTGGCGCACGGTTGCTTAGCACGAGTGACGGAGTAGACACCTGGGGCCGGACTCATCATTCCCTCTCCCGCCAGCTGGCCAAGCGCCTCCCAGCTCTCCCAGAGCCAACACACAAGCCAGCTGCCTCCTCTGCACCCTGACATATGGCAGTTGTCTTTGAAGCAGTGATTGATTTCCTGTGTTTGGTGCCATCCCTGCTCCTTTCCATGGACAGGGACTGACCTTCCCATCTGACCGCAGGATGCCAGGAGGGCAGGGACCATGAGTCTCCAATCCCTGGTGGGGCTAAGCCTGTGGTTTCCCTTGGAAACCAGGGACTCCCAGAGGAAAGATTCTTGCCTTCCTTATCCAACTCAGGACCCATGCAGAACTGAATGCCATCTCCCCAGCTGATCAGCAGGTTGAGCAGGCCTGCGTGACCCTCATCTGACCAGCAGACCCGGCACGATGTCTCCTGTCTCTTACCAGCAGATCTGGTGCTATGTCTCCTCCCTCTGACCAGCAGACCCAGTGTGATGTCTCCTCCCTCTGACCAGCAGACCCAGCACTACGTCTCCTCCCTCTGATCAGCAGACCCAGCACTATGTCTCCTCCCTCTGACCAGCAGACTGGGC
>NC_045440.1:145524423-145542697 GCF_002776525.5 Piliocolobus tephrosceles
CTCTGACCAGCAGACTGGGCACTATGTCTCCTCCCTCTGACCAGCAGGTCGGGCACAATGTCTCCTCCCTCTGATCAGCAGACCCGACACTATGTCTCCTCCCTCTGACCGGCAGATCTGGCACTATGTCTCCTCCCTCTGACCAGCAGATCTGGTGCTGTGTCTCCTCCCTCTGACCAGCAGACCTGACACTATGTCTCCTCCCTCTGACCAGCAGATGTGGCACAATGTCTCCTCCCTCTGACCAGCAGATCTGGTGCTATGTCTCCTCCTTCTGACCAGCAGATCTGGGGCTGTCTCCTCCCTCTGACCAGCAGATCTGGCACAATGTCTCCTCCCTCTGACCAGCTGATCTGATGCTATGTCTCCTCCTTCTGACCAGCAGATCAGGGGCTGTCTTTCCTATCAGCTTGGATGAGGTCCTGAGGTCAGGGGGCTGTGTCATTGCCCTCAAGCCAGGCACGGCCTTCTCCACGGAGAGCACCCCACACCTCCGCTCAGAGCCCAGACTCTGCCCACAGAGGGTGCTGGCGAGTGTGGCACCAGCCCTCAGACAGATGGGGAGCAGGCCCCTGCCAGCTCTGTGGGCCTGGAGAGCTCACCAGCATCTGATCACGGATGACTTATCTGAACCAATGAGTGGCCCCCACGGCTGAGGAAATCGGAGGAGACAGTGATGCTTCTTTTTGAGAGAAGGAAACATTGCTCACAAGATGAGCCGGGAAATCGCGTCGTTTATTTCTGTCTCAGAGCAATGGCAAAGAAGTCCATTTCTCGCCGGAGGTGCTCTAAAAGATGAAGGAGCATCGGGAGGGAGGCCTTCCCGCTGCAAGCAAGTATTCCAGCTTTCCTCTCGAAGGCACGCACGGGCCCCTGGAGCAGAGTCCCACTGTCCAGGTGCCCACCCCCGACCCTCTCAGTCCCCCTGCACAGCGTGCCCTGGGAGGCACGGTCAGAACCACCTTAACCGCCATGGCACCCAAGAGACAGGCACGGCGGCCCACACCTTCACCCTCTCGGTAGTGAAGCGCGGCTCAGAGAGATGGGTCCCATGCCACCTCCAGTGTACAACAGTCTCCTGGGAATCCGCGATGTCGCCCCTCACAGAACAAGGCCCGGTCGGAGGCCTGAGTCTCACCGTTCTGTCTGAGGCCCCTGATGCTGTGGCACTTTTTGACCCCCCAGCTTTCAGCTCCCCGGCCACCCTGTAACGTGCACCTGTGGCCCGCCACACTGCAGAGCCTGTTACATCTTCCATGAAGAGGACCAAGCCGCAGAGACACAGAGGGACAGGGGAAGGCACTGTGCTGCCCTCCAGGCAGCCTCTGTGCTCTAGGAGGCTTTCTTTCTCCACACACCCTCCCTCCCAGGCCACGTTCACAAATTCCTGGCAGTCCCAGGCCCAAGCGTGGTGGCCTCCACAGACTGCGAGGGAGGCTCAAAGGCTGTGGCATTTCCTCACCTCATCCTCTGCTGCTGGTATAAAGATATTGCAGTATCGATTCCTGGCACTGCGTGGCTTCCAGGTCCATGCATCACTGCCTGGGGCTGGAGAGCAATGATTGGGGTCATTGATTGTCCTCCTGCAGGAGCGTGGGCCCCGGAAGCCCAGGACCTCTCCGGAGAAGGGCAGGGCCCGGAGGAGTGCACCCGGCTTCCCAGATCCACCCAGGGGACCCCACGAAACCCCCTACAGCAGGTGGAAAGGCCTCAGGGTGGCTGGGCAGCTGGGCAGCTCTGGAGGACGTAGAGTTTCTGCAGCCCAGCACACGGCAGAGCTGACTTTGGACCTTGCTCACTGTAACTGGGGGTGAATGGCTGTTTCGTCGCAGGGTGGGCTGGCCTGTCTGGGCCACTCAGAGGTGTCCAGTCCTGCACCCTGAGCTGGCTTTCTCCCCACACTCCACCGTCCTGACCCTCATCAGAAGGTCAGAGCTCAGACTATGGAGCTCGAGGGCCTGGAGGAGGACTGGTTCCACAAGGACACTGACAGTGGGGAGGAGGCCGCTCCTGCCACGCTCTCCTCCTTTCAGGCCCATGAGCCTGCCACACTCCATCCTGCCTTCCCACTCTCACTCCCATTTTGACCCTGTACACCAGGTCCCTGTCCCTGTGGCTGTCTATTCTCAGACCTCAGCGTGTACTCCTCTCCTCTCCCATTCCCACACTGCTGCCCTGAGCACAGCCACACCCACAGCAGAGGATGGGCAGATGTGGCCACGCCGTGAGCCCAGGAGAGTGGCAACGGTTTTGGTGAGTGCGCAGCAACCTCTGCCACATGGGGTGTCCTTGACTGGCTTTTCACGGCTGGTGCTGGGGACAAAGAGAAGAAATGGGATCAGCAGGTTTCTTTCCAAGGTGTGCAGACCGGGACCTGCCCTAAGTCAGGGGAGTCAGAGCACGGGCTCCCCAGAATAATGGGATTTTTTCATGTGGTCCCCGTGGGACTTGGCGGGCTGCGAGGGGGTGGGAACTGCAGTCCACCCTTGCAGGGCCACACAGTGCCATCTCCCACTGTCCTGCTTCCTGCTCCTTCCCAGGGCCGCCATGCCTTCCCAGTGCCTTTCACTGCTGTTGGGCAGCCCTAGACATTAGGTGAGGGAGGGGGGACCGTCCCACTCGGCAAGGTCCTGAGGGCACCCGTTCAGTGTTTACACTATCTAAAGCCCTGAGCTGGGGAGAGGAGAGGGGATAGGCGAGGAGTGTAGTCAATTGTTTCTAATTAAAATGGAAATAATAACCTTCCCGTGGGTGATGTGGGAATTCTGCAGCTCAGTTCTGGCTGAGGGCTACTTTCTGTGGTTGGAATTGGAGAAGGAATGGCCGATTCCCTCCTTCAGCCCCAGGGCAGCCCCGGCCTTCTGCGATGTCACCTTCACCGTCTCCGAGCATTTCAGGGTGTGGGGCTCATGGCCTGACCTCTGGCCCGTGGGTGCCCAACAGAAAACAACAGAAAGCGCCTTGGACGTCCTGCTAGCCGCCACGACCGGGTCCTCCACGTTAGGCCCGATTCAAGAGCACAGCCTATTGCTAACAAGAGGGTCTCGGGTCCGACAACTCCCAGCCCCACCACCTACACCCCATCACCTGGGGAGGCCAAACCCTCCCTAAACCTTTCCTCTCTGCGCACAAGGACCTCGCTAGGAGATGGGAGCGGCTGAGAACCCAGGCTCAAGGTGACTACCAGGGCACGCCTGCTGCTACCAGGCTAGGGAGGAGAAGCCACCTCTGCTTTTCAGGCCTGGGCCCACCAGCTTCTCCAGGACCATGATTCCTCGTCCACCTCAAGGTCCCTCACCTGTTGATGCTTCAGGGGCTGTCACAGGGACAAGCTGCAGATCCATTGCTGCCAATGATGCATTCTCTGCGAAAATAAGGACCAGTCATTGTCAGCTCTCCCGGGGACGTTCCCTGGGCCGGGCTTGGGGCTGAGGGCTGCAGGGCTTTGTTATCATGATGTCGTTACCGTCACTGTCATTACTCGGACCCCAGCAGCTCCCTGAGATGAGCACAGTCATTACTGCTGTTTCACAGCTGCAGAAACTGGGGGCAACAGGAGGTGAGCCAGGAGGCCTCCCAGGCAGTTTTGCCAAACACAGGATTCGAACCCCTGCTTGCTGATCCTCCAGCCATGCTCAAGAATTCCACAGGCTATAGCTATCTGGTCTGTCCTCCCAGCTCCAAGGCGGTGCTCCAGGGAGGGCTGCAAGGAGGAATGAGAAGGGAAGGAGGAAGGAAAAGCTGGGGGAGCCATGGAGGGAGAGTGGCAGAGAGGAGGGGAGGGGGCCCGGCCTTCCTGGAGCTGCAGCCTGCATGCACTCCGTCTGCCCTGGCCACGCCACTGGTCCAGGGGCCTGTCCCCACCATTCCTGGAACATTCCATCATCTCTTCCCAGTGACCATCCCAGCCCAGTGCTTGGCACACACTCGGAAAGCTTTGAGAGAAGAAGGAAGAAGGAAGGGACGGAGGGAGAGGAAGGAGAGGAAATGAACACGAGCAGATGTCCAAAGGCCAGGCTCCCTGGGCAAGAGCAGAGCTTGGAGACTGGAAGCCCAAGCAGAGAGAACCTTGGCAGGTGCCTGAGACCACATGGGGAGCTTCTCCTCCCACCTCCAGCCCCAACACCACCCTGCTCTGACTGCACCACCTGCAGCTTGGTAGGAGGAGGACAGAGGGAGAGAGCTGGGCAGGGCTGGTGCCTGGGACTGTTCTCAGCTCTGGCTTTGAGCCAGGGAGACGTCTGCCTTGCACAGGCCGTGCTAGACACAGTTTTGTCCCCTGAGTACCCCTGCCCCTCCTACTCTGTTGCTTCCCAGGTGGGAGTGGCAGCTTCAGGGCAGAAACAGGGCAGAGTGAGCCCCAGGGGACTAGGGCACCCTGAGGTTTGGGTGAGCTGAGCCAGAGACAGCCTCCTGGGGCTCCTGGGTCCTAGAGAGGAGAGTCCCCTGAGAGGGCCCCAGGGCCAGTTGCTGTGAGCCCAGTAGGTTTTCTGCCTGGTCTCTGAGCAGACAGGATCCCAGCAAGGCCAGCCCTGCCTCACTCCCCTCAACCTCCAAGGGCAGTCAGAAGGGGACAGAGGCACCACCACAAGCCTGCCACAGACTGAGCAAGCCAGAGTGCCTCGCTGCCTTCCCTGCAGCTCTCTGGCCACAAGGAGAAGAGTCTGGGCACTCCCAGGAGGCCTGGACAAGGACAGGGGTCAGGTGTCTCATCTGTGTGTATGAAGGACAACAGATTCGATTAGGCAGTCCTGCAACCAACTTAGAATTGATCTGGATATAAATAGATGGCACGAAACCCATCCTGGTACACTGCAGGACCCAGCCCCTCCCCTCAGGGTCACACTGAAAGACGTGTGAAATTGTGTTCACTTTTAACCCAAGTAGTGCTATGACTCCTGACACAGATGGCCACAGCTAAGGGGGTCTCAGGACAAAGAGAGATGCAGCTGGACTCAAGCCAGGGTCCTCTCTGTCTATCTCCCTGTCTGCCTGTCTATCATCTATCTATCTATTTATCTATATCTATCCATCCATCTATCCATCTGTCTATCATCCATCTGTCCTTCCATCTATCTATAGATCTAGCTATCTATATCTAGCCATCCATCTATTCATCTATCCACTTATCTACCCATCCATCCATTCATCCTTCTATCCTTCCATCTATCTATAGATCTATCTATCCGTTCATCCATCCCTCATTCATTTATTCATCTATTCATCCATCCATTCATCGGTCCATCTATCTATTCATCTATCCATCCATCCAATTAGTTATCTAACCATCCATCTATCTATCCATCTATCTAACCATCCATCCATTCATCCATTCATCCATCCATCCATCTATCTATCCATCTACCTAACCATCCACCCATTCATCCATTCATCCATCCATCCATCTATCTATTCATGTATCCATCCATCCAATTAGCTATCTATCCATCCATCTGTCTGTCCATCTAACCATCCATCCATTCATCTATCCATCCATTCATCTATTATCTATCTATCATCCATCTGCCTATCCATCTATCTAACCATCCATCCATTCATTTATCCATCCATCCATCCATCCATCTATCTATTCATCTATCCATCCATCCAATTAGCTATCTATCCATCTATCTAACCTTCCATCCATTCATCTATCCATCCATCCATCTATTCATCTATCCATCCATCCAATTAGCTATCTACCCATCCATCTATCCATCTAACCATCCATCCATTCATCTATCTATCTATTATCTATCTATCTATCCATCCATCTAACCATCCATCCATTTATTCATCTATCCATCCATCCATCCAATTAACTATCTATTGATCTATCTATCCATCTATCTAAACATCCATCTATTCATCTATCTATCTATCTGTCTATCTATCTATCTATCTATCTATCTATCTATCTATCTATCTCTATCTATTCACCTATCTAACCATTCATCTATCTATCTATTAATCTATCCATCCATCCAATTAGCTATCTATCCATCCGTCTATCTATCTATCTAACCATCCATCCAATCCTCCATCCATCCATCCATCCATCCATCCATCCATCCATCCATCCATCTATTCATCTACCCATCCATCCAATTAGCTATCTATCCATCTATCTAGCCATCCATCCATTCCTCTTTCCATCTATCCATCCATCCATCCATCCATCCATCCATCCATCCATCCATCTATCCATCCATGCATCCATCTATTCATCTATCCATCTATCCAATTAGCTAGCTATCCATCCATCTATCTAACCATATATCTATGTATCTATCTATCCATCCATCCATCCATCCATCTACCTATCTATCAGTTTACCTACCTGTATATCTATGTGTTTGCCCTTCTTTCTATCATCTGTCTTTTCTCTGTATCATGTGACCTTTTTGTTCTTTTTCTGTTAAACTTCAAGGGAGTGGAGAGTTAATTATTCATGAGCTGCCAAGGCCTTTAGACCCATTGATTTTGTTTCTGGTTCCCCCTTGGATCTGGTACACAGATTCTGGTTTGATAGCATTAAGTCTTTTGAATAATTAATATGGTAATTTAACCTGAACAGAATGAGCAAATGTTACCTTCTGCTTAGGGAATGGAAAAAAAGAATTCCCTTACGGCAGTTTTCCCAAGTCTGTTAAAGTCACCCCAGCACTGGAGAACTGGCGTCTGTCTTACAGGAAGAAAACTTCCAACTGTTCCCCCAGCTCCTCTTCCTGAAAAGAGGGAAAGCTGTGTATGTCTTTGTTCCACCCAGGAATTTCAAAGGATCCTCAAAGGACCCTCAGGAGGCACGGACGTTTTGTATCAGGGAATCATTGTCAAGTATTTGGACTTAGCTACTGATGATCAGGATATTTTGTTTATGAGTTCCTTCTCCAGGGGCCACCCCTTTGTCTGCCTCTCCCAGCCAAGTACACTTGGGGACCAGGAGGAAGTGACAAAGTCCAAGCATCAAAATGGGAATGGTGGCCCTCAGACACATGCTAGTTATTCTTAGTTTACGCATTTTTCCAATTTCCACCAGACGTGTGTCTAAGATCAGACAGACAGGAAAGTCCAACAATGGAAGACACAAGACGTGATGACAGAACTAAAACTCGAAAGCAATAAAGAACACCGACAGCAGAAACACTTTAACAGAAGACATGGGAGGCCCCATGGGGGACTGAGGAAGGAAGGAGGTGTCTCCTTCGGGACCAAGGGTTGGGAGGCTGCAGGGCAGGGGCTGGCCATCTGCAGGCTGCACCTCCCCACTGACAGTAGTGAGCAGCCAGGTGGGGCCCTACCGATGCACTGGGCCTGGCTCACAGGAGGCTGGCCTTGCTGCCGCTGGTCCCTGCTTTCCTCCAGGTACTTCCCCTGCTGCTCCAGCTTGCAGAACCTCTCATGTATATTTCATTGACTGCACTTGGCATGTAATGAAAAGGTCACCTGCTTCCATCTCCGTGACCCCGCTAGACTGCCCGTGCCCCCGGTAGCACTTTTCTCTTCTTGTTCCTGGTATTATGTCTGACCCAGAGTAAATTTTTGAGTGATGAGTAATTGTGGATAAATGCCAATAAGATACATGAAAGAGGAAGGTGGAGGCCCGGGTGTGGTGTCCAGTCTTCCAGAGCACAGGGCTCCGCTGCCAGCCTTTTGCAGACAGCCCCACGGGGTAGAAACTTCAGAGCAACCCCTTCCTCCAGTGTCTCCACAGGCTTGCAGTCGCGGAGATGCTCCACCCCTACCCTCGGGGAGGCTGAGCTTCCTGTGATGATCTCGCTGGCTCTAATCACAGCCGAAAGCGACCCAGATTGAGCGGCACAGTGGGCTGGGCCCTGGGTGAGTGCTTCACCTGCACTGTCTCATTCAGCCTTCAGGGGAGCCCCGTGAGCTCAGGGTTCGCAGCTTGTATATCAGCCCTCTAGGGCTGTATATCAAAGTACCACAGATTGGATGGCTTAAAACCACAGACCGATTCTCTTGCAGCTCTGGAGGCTGGAAGTCCTACATGGCGGTGTCCGCAGGGCTGGGTCCTCTGGAGGGTCTGAGAGCTCCCAGGTCTCTCTCCTAGTTTCAGGGCTTGCTGGCCGCCTTTGGCACCCCTGAGCCTGTAGATGCCTTGCTCTGATCTCTGCCTCCATCTTCACAGGTCTTCTCCCTGTGTGCCCCTGTGCCCGCACCTCCCTCTTTTCATGAAGACACCAGCATTGGACTAGGGGCCACCCTAAGGCAGTATGACCCCATCTTAACCTAGTTACATCTACAAAGACAGATCACATTCACAGGAACCAGGGGCCAGGACTCGGACGTCTCCTGGGGAAACACAATTCAGCCCTCAACCTCCATTTTAGAGATTTTAGAAACAAAGGCTCAGAGCCAAGGAGATTTTCCAGGAGCCGAGCCATTCACCAGTGGCCCCTGTTCTGGCCTTGCCCACTGCCCACACCCTTACTTGTGCCCTTTCTGGTTTATCGGGGGCACCCACCGTCCGGACCATCCTCCACGGCTTGGCGTTCTGTCCTGGCTGATGATGAGTCTGGCATGAGTCTGGGGTCTTTTAGATGAGGACACGGTGGAATGCCGATGGTGCCTAAAGCTGTTCTCCACGGGTGGGCTCACAGGGCTGAGGGAGGGGATGGCATCCTTCAAGAATGGATGAGGTAAGCAGGAGCTGCTCCTGCAGCAGCAAACCTCCCTCAACTGCCGGGTACCACACGGGGCATCCTCCCTGCATGTGGGGCATCCCCAGAACCGCCCTGCCTGTCTCCAGGTGGGAGGAATGGGGCCGGTCTGGACACAGCGGTGGAGAGTAGCCTCGAAGACCCCGTGGAGGAGGTGAGGAAGAGGAGTCACTGGAGCGGAGGCTGCAGAGCATCTGAGGCCTGACTCCCAGGGTTTTCCATTTGAGTGGAAGAATTGCAGACCGTCCCCCGAAAGGAATGCTGAAGCCCCGATCCACGTGAGGTCAATGCGCCCGAACCGCAGGCCACTGAGCTTCACTCACGTTTCACAGATGAGGAAGCTGTGACCCACGGGTGTTTTAAGAGCTGCCCACTTGAGGACCAGCAGGGCAAGCGGCGGAACCCCAATTCTCAGAATCCCGGCTCCCGCTCCCATCATTAATTTATCTCACACACTGATATGATGAATGTGTGTGGGTTTTTAAATTGTCATCAATTATTCCTCATTCTGCATAAAAATGATTAAAAATATCTTTGGAGGAAATGACCTCGTGTTAATCACTTGAATTCCCACAGAGTTTTGTGCTTTACAGCACGTAAGCCTTGAGTCCCCACAGCGGCATCACTCAGTGGACAAGACTGGAGCCAGCACAGCCATCCCATTTTCACAGGTGAGAAAACTGACGGACAGAGGCATGGATGAAATTGTCCTAGGCAAAGAGCCAGGGTCCAACAGGGTCGGGGCAGAGGCCAGTGTCTACCCCACACCCGCTGTCCTTCATACAGTACTGTGGGTTTCCTCAGCAAAGCCAATCCCACGGGCAGCATGACTGCTGCCCCAAATCCAGACCACGGCCCCAAATCCAGACCACGGCCGCCCACACATGCATCTTCCCAACGACTTCTTCCACCGGCCTCCATTGACCTGGGCTCTGGCCATGCCGCGCACGTTCAGGAATCTCATCTCTTCAGTCCTGGCACCTTCAGCCAAGCACAACCCGTGTGTGTGTCCAGACATGATGTAGCTGACAGCCGTGACCCCAGCCGATGAAATATACGTGCATTCCCTGAAATAAATCGTGTCGTTTCTTGGGAAATACGGCAGCCGAGTTCCGGCTGCTCCTGGGCCCCGATATCCTCTATCACTCACTCGAAGCAAGAATATCCTAATTCTGACTCGAAACTGTGAAAACGTAGGATGGGAAGGCGGAGGGGGGTGAGGGCTTGCACAGAAGAGGTGCCATTCATCACAGTAAAGGACCTTGGGCAACACGATTTATTTTCAGATTCCTCCTGCCTCTGAAATAGGACCTGCCTTGGCGGGGTGGGCAGAGAGCGGGGCAGACAGAGTTCCCTGTGATCATGGCAGCACTTGGAGAATTTCACATCACCCGTCTCCAGTGCACACACACACACGTGTGCACACTCACACACACTTGTGCACACACACACTTGTACACACACACGTACACTCGCACTCAGAGCTGGCTATTGATTTGTGTCTGAGTCACTGATGAGAGCAAAGCTTTGTGTAGGGACAAAAGTGATGCAATACAGATGTTAAGACATGATTCCACCTTGTCTGCCCCAGACCCACACGCCATGTGCACACACACGCGCACACACACTCACACACACCACAATCCTGGTCCATTTGATGGTAAAGTACCCAGACCCACAGCCCATGTGTGTGCACACACACCCACACACACTCACCCTCACACACACACACACACTCACACATCACAATCCTGGTCCATTTGATGAAGTACCCAGACCCACAGCCCATGTGCACACCCACACCCACACCCACACACATACACTGCAATCAGTCCATTTGATGGTGAAGTACCCAGACCCACAGACCAGGTGTGCACGCACGCACACACACTCTCTCACACCCCCACATACACTCACACCCACACACACACCCACACACACCGCCATCCTGGTCCATTTGATGGTGAAGTACCCAGACCCACAGCCCATGTGCACACACATCCCCGTGCGCACACACACACACACACACCGCCATCCTAGTCCATTTGATGAAGTACCCAGACCCACAGCCCATGTGCACACTCACCCCTGTGTGCACGCACACACACACACACACTGTGATCCTGGTCCATTTGATGGTGAAGTACCCAGACCCACGGCCTATGTGCACACTCACACACACTCACACACACACCACGATCCTGGTCCATTTAATGGTGAAGTAAACTTGCTCATCTTTGAGTCCAGCCTCTACTCAGCGGTGTGACTTTTTGGCTTCTCAATCGAGTAATCAATAGTGAGCACCGAAGGATGTCTTCTCTGCACTGGGAACCCGACGGGCCCCAGTGTGCAACACGGAGTCCCTGCTCTTCAGGACCCCAGCTTGGGGGAAGGTGAGGCCAGGTGAGAGCATGAAAACAGCACACAATTAAAACAAACGTTTTCCAAGATACAGGCTTTGTGGTGTGCACATCACAGGGACTCAAGCAATGGGTTGTTTGTGTTGGGGGGCAGCTGGAATCTCTTTTGCACAGGAAAGTGGGCAGGGGGCCACTGCCTCCAAGGCCTCCACATGCATCAGTTCGTGCAGAGCATATGGTCCAGGGATGCTGGTGAGCCCCCACAACACCGCCGGCCTCACCCGCAGGGGCTCCCAGCGCCCCTGGTCCCCAGCTGCTGGAGAGGGACAGGGGTGCCTCCCTGGCAGTTGCGTTGGGAGAGGACCTGGCCGGCGCTCTGTAAATGTTGGCGAACGATGAAACCGGCTCCTGCAGCCTGCTGATTTTTCTGCGTCCAGCGCCGGGGCATGGATGGGAGCTGTCAGAGAATGATGAGCCAATGTCTTCTGGAGCAAGCCGGGGACCTCGGAAAGATGGTTTACAATCTGCAGCAAGAGGATTTTTATTTATTTATCTATTTACACCCTGCCTTGTTCAAAAAGGATTTCAGGAAGCTTATGAAGATACGTAAAGGAGAACAAAGAAACACGGATGAGAAGGGGTGGGAGGATGAAGACGAGAGCAGCAAGGAAAGGGAGGGTGGCTAGCAGGTCCTGCCCAGAGGCCAGGGCCCCGCCACCCTGGGAGCTGTGATGCCCGTGGGGACTCAGAGCGACCCTTGGCCTCTCTGAGCTCACTACCAGGGGACTTTGTTTCCCAGGCTGGGACTTCTTTGGTTTCTTAGCATTCTAATGTGTTGTCCGTGCACACACACCCATGCACACAGACATCCACACGCATGCACAGCCCCCACACACCCCACCGACGAGGGGGCCTCCCACTGGGGCCTGGGTGTTATTAACGCACAGAGGTACCAGCTGTGATTGGGAAACTCCCGTGGTTCAGAGTCCTGCCGACCTGGCTTGGGGGTCTCTTGCTGGTTGGGTGGTCTTGAGCACAGTGTTTCAGTCGTAAGCTCCTTAGGAGAAAGGTGTCATCCCCTTACTCAGCCCTGTGAGCCCACCCATGGAGGGTAGCTTTAGACACCATCAGCATTCCACTGTGTTCTTATCTAAAGGGCCCCAGCTCATGCCAGGCCTCGGTATGAACAGGTGCTCATCCATCACCTTCACACCAGGCCCACTTCTGTTCACCCCCTCCCTCCTGACTGCGGTGGCTGGCGTGGTGCCCCCGAAAGGACAAGTCCATGCCCTAAGCCCTGGAATCTGTCCATGTGACCTTCTTGAGAAAAAGGGTCTTTTCAGGTGTGGTTAAGAGAAGGATCTGGAGATGAGATTATCCTGAATTCAGGATGGCCTTGAATCCAATGACGGGTGTCATTATGAGACACAGAGAGGACACAGACACGCAGAGAGAAGACGCCCAGGTCAAGGACAGAGGTAGAGATGGGGGAGGAGGCAGCCAGAGCCGAGAAACCCCTGGGACCCCCAGAGGCTGGAGGAGGCCACCAGGGAGCCTCCTCGGAGCCTCAGAGGGAGCGAGGCCTGGCCCACACCTCGATCTCAGACTTCTCATCCCCAGAATCATAAGAGACTATTTTTCTGTTGTTTTAAGCCACCCATTTTGTCATAATTTGTTAGGGCAGCCACAGGGAACTAACAGGCATCCTTAGCATGTTATTTATAAAGTAATAAGCACCCATCAACCCACCAGCCCTCTGGGGCTGTGTGCTGCCAGCAGCCCGCACTGAACCAGCTCCTGTGTTCTGCTCTCCTGCTCCCCCACCCAAGGTCGTCCGCCTTCCAATTTGTCGTTTTTGCCAATTAAAGGGATGTAATTGCATCTCCTGTGACTTTGACGCGCCCTCCTTGGCCGCTGGTGGTGGGAGGGTGTCTGGGCCCTCCTGACTGCGTCTCCCTGCGGAGCAGCTCAGCCTCTTCCTGCCCTTCCTTTCATGGGGCCCTTAGCGTGACGCTGTCTGCGCACTGGGGCATGGATCTTCCTTCATTACGTTTGCAGAAAACACCTTCTCCCAGTTTGTGACTGGTCTTCTCACTTTCTTCTGATGAAAAAAGTTCACATAAGGTGCAAGATTACGAGACAATGAATGAATGATTTTCAGTCCCCTTTTTCCCACTCAATTATCCTCTGACCCTCTGGGCGTGTCGCTTAAACTCAGAGGAACCCAGGTTCCTCAACATCAGCAGAGTCACCTGGGCCTGACCCTTCTTCAGCCTCCTCGGCCTGACACTGACGCTGTAAAATCCCCTGCTTCCACCTGGGGAAGAACCAGGAAGATTACACGGGCTTCTGACACAAAGCAAATTCTAAGCCTTTTAAATCCTTCCTGGAACAAGGCAGAGTGTAAATAAATAAACAGTTCCATCCAAAGCAATTTCCATCTACCCTCCTCCAGCTGGGAATGTTTCCAGCGCCCTGGCCCACAGCACCCGAAATTGTTGCACCTGCCTGGACACCCCTCGGTCTTGCACAGAGGAACCCAGGCCCTCCTGGGTGCCTAGCCCTGCAGCTCGGGAGCAGCACTGTCTCCGCAGCCTGTCACCGGGAGCAATTCAGCTCTGCAGACAAGTAATCTCTTTAAGGCCTGTTTCATTGTGAATCGTCACCAGACAACTATTAATCTTCAATCACACTTTTATCAAGTGTTTGTTTGTTTTTTTTCCTCTCTCTCTCCCCAAGACTGGGAATATCAATATAGCAGCTGTCATGGGTCGTTACCAACTGCATCTTCCCCGCTATTATGGCGAAATAAAGCCGGATAGCGAGAGACTAGGAGCCCGGTCCAATCGACAGCTTATCTGGGCATCCGAGGGAGCCGGCGGTGCAATGATATTGTGCTGTCAGATCTGGGTATGTATCTGCTCCACCAACAAAGGTGGCGACCGGCATGACAGATGGGCTGCCACGTCTCTGCAGAGCCGCCTCCCGCGGGCAGCCACGCTCGGTGCCCATACAGACAGGCGGCCCCACGTGCATCCTTCCATGCCCGTCTCAGACCAGGGCAGGGGATCTCCTGGGAGGAGAGGGCAGATAGGGAACAGGGGGAACTGGACACCCTTTCGACCACCCCACAGCGTCTTTCAGTGGCAGATGAGCAAAGAGAGTCGGGCATGGCTCCTCTCTCAGAAGCTGCTACGGGGGTTCGGTGAGACAGAAAGAGCCCCAGCATACACAGGAAGCAGGCCCAGAGTGAGCAGTCAGCGTGCGGGAGGGGAAGAGGGATGGCAGTGGGGCCCACGGAGGAGGCGTTAAGGAGTCAGGAGTCCCTGGGGTCATGGTGGCAGGCCAGGCTGGGGGAGCCAGGAGGCACTTGGCCCTGGGCTGTGGCAGGGCTGGAGTGCTCAGCACGGCAGGGAGGGTGGGCTTGTCTCATGGGGCTGCCATAGCACCAACTGGGTAGCTGACAGGGGGTCCTTACTGTCTCCCAGCTCCGGGGGCCAGAACACTGAGAGCAAGGTGCCGGCAGGGTGGGCACTTCTGGAGGCTCCGGCCGGGATCTGTTCCAGGCCACCCCCGCCTTCCAGCCATCCTCAGCTTGGCTCCTGCACACATTGTCCTGTCTCGGCATCTGTGGCTACTTGGTGCGCTCCCTACGTGCGCTCAAACTCCCCCTTCTTATAAAGACACAGCCACTGGATTAGGGTACAACCACATCCCTAGTTTGACGACATCTGCAAAGACCCTTCCAACTCAGGTCCTGTTCACAGGTTCTGGAGGTTTGGACGCCAACCAATGTTTGGGGGGACACAATCCCACTCACAGCAGAGAGCCGCCGACTGCGCCCCAGGTGCTGGCCTCAGGGTGCGAAGGGCTTCCCGCAGCCTCCTCCACCAGCTGACCTCAGTCTCTGCTAAGGCCCAGCACAGGCACCCTCTCCCCCACTCCAGGAACCTGCTCTGCCCGTCCCCACTGGGAGCCCTGGCTGTCTGCTCCCTGCGTTCCCTCCAGCCCACGTCGTTGTCAGCTGCACCATCCTGTCTCCGTGCCCTGAGAGCTGCACACGGGGAGTGGAAACGACACTCACGGGGACCAGGCAGGTGCAGCCCAGGCCTAGAGAAAGGAGTGGGGAGGACGAGCGCAGAGGGCCACCGAGTCTGCTCCTGGAGTCTGCAAAAAGCTGAATTTAAGAAAGTCACATGGCAGCAACACGGAACACTGTGTCTGAGGACCGCAGGCAGCCCGTGGACAACGGGCTTCAACCTTGAGGGTAAGAGAGAAAGAGAGAGAGAGACTGAGAGGGAAAGAAAGAGAGAGAGAGGGAGAGCGGGACACAGAGAGAGAGACAGGGAGAGAGAGACAGGGACATAGAGAGAAAGGGAGAGAGAGGGAAAGCGAGAGAGGAAGACACCACACTAAGGCAGGGGAGACGGGAGTCTCTTTTCTCCCTCCGTCGATCTCCAGGTGTGGCCAAATGCACTGAACCCTTGGACCAGAGGCCCCGACAGAGGGGTCTGAGATACACCATGAGTGGACAGGAGTCTGCCTCACACCAGGGCCTGGGCTGAGTGCGGGTGCCGGGCACACCCAGCCACCTGCCCAGAGCCTCAGTCCCTCAAGGGGAGCCCCAGGCTGCTCCTCCTTCCTGTGGAGGGCGGTGCCTTCTGCAAACAGACAGTCTGCCTGCTGGACTAAGATAGGTCAGTCCTGAAAAGGTGAGGAGGGCGGGGCTGGAGAACACGGCCAGAAGTGGGGCCTGTCCCCTGCAGATGCTGAGCATGGAGCTTCCCCACTGAGCTCAGACACAGTCTCAAGAGTCGTTCCCAGCACGGCTCTGCAGCCAGCCACAATCCGTCAATCAGTCCCTGGGGCCAATCCATTTGCACTCCACACCCCACATTATCCAGTGAATGGGCCAAGGGCTGCGGGGAATGCAGGCCAGGAGAGGGCCATGCACAGCGAACGGTGTGTGCTGAGACCCTGGGCTGTCTCCGCTCTGGAGCCCACGTGCAATCGATTTGAGCGGGGCCACAGGCAGGCAGAGGACTGGATGTACAGAGGCCGCAGGAGCTGGGAGGCCTCTATGGCTCGAGGCGATGCTGCTGAGCGAGGCCATTGTACCTGAGCAGTAAGGGCCCTCGGGGTGTTTGGGTGGGACACAGGCAGGCAGGACACATCCTGGGGAAACAGCAGGAAGGTGGATGGGCCCGGTGGGCTCAGTCAGGACTCCCAGTCACAGGACAAGCAGAGGGACCCTTGGAAGCCAGGCCTAGTGGCACTGCCCACCCCTCCGAGGAGCCGTTCCAATCTCCAGGGCAGAGAGATGTTGGATTTGCTCTTGTTCCGGGAAGCAAACCGTCCCTGGGGGCCTTGGCCAGTGACACATGAAGCCCAAATGCACCACTGCCCAAAACCTGGACAAGCTCCCTCCACCTGCCAGTCACTTCTCGCTCCATCAAACTTTAATTCCCACAGTTAAGCCACTGCCCCAGGCAGATGGACTCTGATGTGGCCATGGCCAGCTCACAGCCTGCTGGAAGCAGCAAGAGGGGCAGTTGCCGGGCAGGTGCCTGGTGGGAATCCCCACCCAGACACGCAGAGGCAGCGGGAGAGCAGTATTTCAGAGAGGGGAGCTGGGTCACCAACACCTGGGCCCAGACCCGGCACCCTTAGCAGCTCAGGCCCTCAGGGGTCCATCAGCTCCTCCATCTGCCGACGGAAGCCCATCCACTCACAGTGCGGTTGCAGGCCAGGAGCTCACTCCATGGACCTCGGAGCCCAAACAGGAAGGGGCAGGAGAGAGACCTGGCCCCACGTGGAGGCCAAGCGAGTACCAGTGTGGCTCAGCAGGGCATGGGCCACCTCCCATCTGTCCCAGAACAGTCCCTTCCCAATGCCATCTGGACGCCCATCCACCCAGACAGCCTTGTGTGAGCTCCATCCCCTGAAAGCAATGGTGCCAACTGCAGAGGGGACACTCCCACACTCACTCTGTCATACACTCATCCTTCACGCCCGGATGCCCACCCAGGCCTGGGCCCCCTCGCTCAGCCGTGGACTCCTCAGGAAAGGTTGGAGCCTCCACCTGACGCAGCCAGGATCTGGACACCAGGCATGTGGGTCTAAAGGCACCCCCACCTCAGCCAGCACTGCTGAGTGGGGCTGCTCCAGGGTCAGTCAGCCCAAGGCGCAGGGCCCAGCCTTGTGGACCAGCCTCAGATCCCAGAACCCCCAGACCCCCAGACCTAGACTTAGACCAAGACCACGCCGGTCTGTGTGCGGGGGGTCGGCAGCCTCTGACCTCTAGGAAGACAAGAGTCTGCCTTCGCCTCATGCCTTCCCACCTATAGCCATGACCTGGCTACAGGCCACTGGCAAGCCCTCTGCGGAGTCTGTCCGGAGCCAGGGTTTAGGGGCTCTGGGCCCCCCAGGGTCCACCTGAGACCAACTCCATTTGGGGGCTGGCCGGCTGCCTCTCCCCTCATCTGTCTGTGTTGCCAGGAGTCTAGCAGGACAGAGAGTCTGGGCTGGGTCTGGCTCCATCTCCCATTCCAGGTATGTCATCAGGTCCAATGGGCTCCAAGGAGGCCTGGGGGGCCTCAGGGAGGGGCCAGCTAAACCTCAGGGTCGAGACCGTGGGAGCTTAGTGCTGGGAATCAGATGTCAGTGACTGTGGGGGACTGTGAGGACACTGCCCCGACCAGGCCGCAGGGCCTCCTGCCTCGTGGGCCCTGGGAGGCTGCTGGAGCATGAGGGTTCAGAGGTGTCCCAGCTGCTCTTCACCTCGCCCTCCCAGACACAGCCTAAGGTCAGGCAGACGCCGTCCAGCTCAGCGGCCCTGCACATCTTCAATGCAGGGCCCTTTCGTCCAGGATTCCACTCAATCCCGACTCAGGTCCAGCTGGCTGTGCGACAGACCTCATGTAGCACTGGTTCCAGACAGACCCAGACGAGCTGCAAAGTGTGAAGAGGTGAAGCTGTCCCTGGGGAGACGGGAGCCAGTGCCTGGGCTTAAGAGGCTCCAGCTGGATTCAAATCCACGTCCAGCCCCAAGACTGAGCTCGGTACCTGGAGCCCTATCCACCCACCACTGAATATCCAGCTACCACACACCATCCACACATCCACCCACCTACGCACCACCAAATATCCACTCACCACACCATCCACTCATCCACCCACCTACCCACTGCCCAGCATCCGCTCACCACACCATCCACTCATAAACCCACCTAC
>NC_045440.1:145542707-145558363 GCF_002776525.5 Piliocolobus tephrosceles
GCCAAACATCCACTCACCACACCATCCACTCATCCACCCACCTACCCACCACCAAACATCCGCCCACCACACCATCCACTTATCTAACCACCACCAAATATTCACCCACCACCCACTGACAACCCACCATCTACTACCCACCATCTACTCATTTACGCATCCACCAACCACCCATCACCCAAAGGTTATCCACTTGTCATACACCCAACACTGACTAGTCACCCACAAGCAACCATGCCCCACCTACCACCCACTCACCAACCACAACCCACCACCCACCACCCACTATCTACCCACCAGCCCCTATTGAACCACAAACCATCACCCACCACCCAGTCACCAACCACCATCTACTATCCACCATCCACTTACCACCTTCTACCCACTGAAAACTGACTACCCACTCACCACTATCCACTCACAAGTGACCCACCACCTACCATCCACCACCATCCACCCACTATCATCAACCACCTACAACAAACCCACCACTCACCCTCTATCCACCGCCCATCACCCACCCAAAACTCACTACCACAATCACCATCCACCATCTACCCATCCAGCATCCACCACTTACCATCCACCATCTACCATTCACCATATACCATCCACCATCCACCCATCCACCATCCACCATCCACTCATTCATCATCCATCATCCACCATCCACCATTAACCATCCACCACCCACCATCCACCCACCATCATCAACTAGCTACCACAAACCCACCACTCACCCTCTATCCACCACCCATCATCCACCCAAAACTCACTACCACAATCACCATCCACCATCCACCATCCACCATCCACCCATTCACCATCCACCATTTACCCATCTGCCATCTACCACCCACCATCCACTCATCCTTCAACCACTCTCCACCCAAAATTGATCCACCCACATCTACCACACAACCATTATCCCCCATCCACTGACCACTCACTACCCACCATCTACCCACAAACCACCCACCCAAAACCCACCATCCACCCGCCACCAACTATCAGTCCACCATTCACCCACATACCCATCATCCACCCACATATTAATCCACCCCCTGTCACCCACCGACTGACCATCCACCACGACCCACCCCAATCCACCATCAAACTACCATCTATCACCCATCCACTACACACCCCCACCCTCTGTCACCCATGCAAAACCCACCATCCACCCTCCAACCACCAACAACCCACAACCCATCACCCACCCACCCACCCATCCATCCATCCACCATCCACCCACAACACATCTGCTACCCTTCCAGACCACCCTGTTCATCACCCACCATCCAGAGACCCCCCACCCCAGGGACTCTCAGGGGCTCCGGGATGAGCTCATTTCCTGCCTGGTGTGTGGACAGAGGCACTCAGGAGCTGCGCAGCTCCCCCTGCACACCCCCAGCAGCTGACCGGTGGACAGGCGCCCTCTCCTCTGCCTTGTGCCAGGAGCGTCTGCCAGGCAGGGCTCTGCCTCCCACATGGTGGCTGGGCACCCTGGCCTTGCAGCCAAAGTCTCCAATTATCCAAGGAAGGAGCATTGGCTTCAGGGCCCTGGTTGTTCCTTAGGGGAAGCCTGGAGCGCCCAGTCCTGGCCCAGAGTAGCCTCTCCTATGCGTGGGAGCAACTGACCCACTGCCAAATTCCAGAGCCTTGGTGCAGAGGGCAGCAGTCAGACTCCTCCTCATGAGCCAGCCTCCAGCAAGACCCTACATGTCTGGTGCCCACTGCTCCAAGCCACAGGGGCCCAGATTCCTGGGTACAAAGACAAATAGAGCCTTGGAGGAGACCCCGCAATATTCCTCATGCAGCTGAGATCCAGGCTGGGGAGGGACTCACAGGAGGCAGGGTCACCGCTGACCTGGGGCCATTCAGGTGCTGAGAGGCCAGGAGGTACCTCCTCCAAGCAGGCTGTGGGGCCTGCACCCTCCTCCTGCCCCTGCATGAGTAGGCTTGGTCAGGAGGACCTCAGGACTGCCTGAACCCCAGACTCCACAGCACCTGCATCTGCTCTGTCCACGCCCATGAGCTCGGGCAGCACAGCCTGGGTGGGAAGCGCCACCTCCCTTGCCTATGGCCAGCTTTGCGTGACTCACAGCAGCCACCATCTCCCACCTCGCTGTTCCTCCTGCCACCGCGTCTCCCCTCTGCCCAGGTTTCGAACTCACCCCACCTACAACCACGGCCAGGGTTTCTGTTGATTTTCTGTTTCCCACCACACATTGATCTCCAAGAGGACAGGGCCAGGTCTGTTCCCAGCGCTGCGCCCAGCACACCACATGTGGACATTAAAGGGCCGCCAAGTGAAGGAAGGTGCCGGCGGAAGCTGCTCTCACACAAGGCGGAGACACACACTCATGCATGCTGGACGCTGTCCAAAACGCCCCATCCATTCAGCTTATCACCAGCTGGGCAGGCCTCTGACTTAGCTGCCCCAGGGCCCCTCACCTGGCCTGTGGGGGTGGAGACAGCTGGCAGCCATGGGAGGAAATCACGGGGATCACAGCGCAGGGACGGCAGCACTGCCTAGAAGACCATCTGCCCATTTCCGGCCTCTGCAAACCCTCTCACCGCTGACTGGATGCCAACACCCACTCGCTGGCTGGGACACAGTCCCCGGCCCTTCCAGAAGACAGCGTCTGCCAGCCAAGCCAGCCTTCAGCTGCCCAGCAGGAGGCCCCGGGACAAAGCCTCAATCTAGCCCCGAGCCCTTTGAGAATCTCACCTGGGGACACACTCTGGGGGCTGCGTCCACTTGTCAGGCCCCACACACATCTTCATCCATTGCAGCCGAGAGAAAAACACAGACTCCCAAAGTCGGAGGGAAACTGGAACGGGACACAGCGCACAGGCAGAGGACAGGGGACACCGGTGTGTGTGACCCACTGCTGCCACCCACCAGCCGTGCGGCCCTGGGGATCCCATCACCCTCTGTGCCTCAGTGTCCTCGTCTGCAGTAGTGCCTGCCTCCAGGGACCTGCTGGGATAGAGCGGCGGCGTGCATGGAAGGGTCCGTTGTGAACTCCACGCTGGGCCGGCAGCTGGAGGGACTGAGGGGCTCTCACCGGGCTCCTGCGGAATCACAGGTAACTCTCCGTCTCAGGAGAACCCGGGGGCACCGAGCCGTGGCTGGGAGCCGGGCTCATGTGGAATCACAGGCAAGGCCGTGTTATCTTCCCTTTCTGAATGCAGAAACTCAGGCTCACAAAGGTCAAATTCTCTGCTCAGGGTGAGACAAGGCTGTGTACTGCTCAGGCTTCCACTATGACGACGCTTTGTAACAGGTAACCTACAAACTGTGGTTACAGCAGACCACGCTTCCTTTCTCCCAGGTCTGCAGGGGAGGCCGGCCCTCGCTCCAGGCCCCTGTGCACTCAGGCCTGTCCCATTGTCTCTGTCCTGGGACCGGCGGCTGCCAGGCTGGCTCTTCTCACGGTGGATGACAGCAGTGTGGAGGCCAAGCCAGACAATCAGGCCAGGGGACAGCCCCCATCATGCCCGACAGCCGTGGGTCAAAGCCACTCACGTGGCGGAGCCCAGCGTCAATGATTCAGGAAAAAGCGCGCTGCCTCCTCTGGCAGGAAGCATGGGCAGAGTGTGAAGTGCAGCCCAGACACAGGGAGGGCGCGAAAGGCTGCGGACTGGACGCCACCCAACCCCAGTAAGGACACAGCCTAGGGCCAGATGCACGTCTGCTTGGTTCCAAGAACACTTGTTCCTCTGAACCAAGGCTCCTCTGAACTGAGGTTACTCCTTGGCCCAGAGGGGGCTGAGACTTGAACTCCCCCAGGTTCCAGGGGGCACTCTGCCACTCCCCACAGCTTCCATGGAGCACTCTGCCACCCTCCACAAGAGCCCCTGCAGCCAGCAGCACGCTGAGGTCTGCGCCTGCCATCAGTGCCCCCCAGGTCTCCAGCAGTGGAATGTTGGCCCCTCCTCCTGATCTCCCCGGCTCTGGCCCAGCCATCCTCCAGGGCCAGCCCTGCAGTCCCATCCCAGGGCTAAGAGGGTGCCATGGTCATGCCCTGACGCGCCCATGGAGAGGACAGAGGGAGCAGCGGCTTGCCCACCAGCTGCGGACTTGACACTCCCCACAGCCCTGCTGGTGGGGGTCTCACCAGGCCCCACACACTCTCGCACACAAGAGGCTTTTAGTTTTTGACAAACAGACACAAAACAAATAAGGAACAAGGAAGCCAAGGTACAGAAAAGGGATTTTTTGGCCAAATGTATGCAGCTGGTCAGCTATCCTGGCTCTGGCAGCCCTGCGCCTCCTGCAGGACTCCTCACAGGGCCCTGTCCTCTCACATTTCCAAGGCATGAAGGTCCTGCCAGGCGTGTGCACGTGTGGATGCGTGTGTGGGAGTGTATGTGCTGTGTGTGCATGTGTGCGTGTGTGTCTGCATGTCTGCATAGGTACTGTGTGTGCTTCTGTGTGAGATGTATGTGTTTGTGATGTGTGCACACACACGTGGGCTGTGCAGAGAGAAGGGTCAGGAAACATGTCCATCTGGGAAGACTCAGAAGCTCCCCCGCCGAGATCATTTGAGGGAGTGGCGCTGGGCTCAGCTAAACAAAGGCTTTTGTGACAGCCCCGTGTCTCCTCTGATGCCCACTGAGGTATGAAATTAAGTCCAGTGCTTCTACTCAGCCAAACCAATTACCTGGGCTCCAGCCACAAGGGACAGGGACTTGTTCGATTTGCTACCCCAACCCCCAAAAGGTTAAATTCATTGTGGGAACCCTCCACGGCTTGCTCAGCTGTCAGCCCACCCAGCTGAAGCATCCACATTGCCGACAAGCCTGACACTGCTGGGCGCGGCTCCGACCCACAGTCCGGTATTTATCCAGGGCCTAAAGGTGCCCCAGGCCTCATTAAGTCCTGAGATATGCAGAGGAGGAAGCCCCAGGCCTTGCTCTCAGGGAAAACAACCTCAGCCCACTCCCAAGTTACTGGGGCATCAGGGGTGTGGCTGAGCGGCCAAACGGGAAGGACAGGGACGAGGAGTCCCGGCAGTGACAGGGGAGCCAAGGGTGAGCGGGGTCAGGAGAGCAGCGAGAACGGGGCCCAGGGACGTGCTGGCCATGGCAGGGGTAGTGGCGGTGGCTGGGGGCCTCTGGGTGTCCCCAGCAGCCACCATGGTGATGAGCCTCCCTCCACCCTAGAGTGGACAGAGCTCCTGGACTGTGCTGAGGCTGGTGTCGGCAGCTGGGGCTGGAGAGCCCAGAAGCCACTAGCCACAGGGTGCTGTCATCCAAACTAGCTAAAGAGCAGAGGAAGCCCCCTGGGCCAGCCCGCACCTTCCCTCCCGTGCCCAGCAGTTCTCAGGTGGCCGTGGAGTGGAGATGGAATCCCATTGTTTTTCTTCTTTCAGGAAATCACACTGCTGTTTTCAGGTGTTATGTTTATTATTAGCAGTGTGTTTGAAGGACAGAAAATTAGGAACAAATTTGATTACGATTATGAATTCTTAGTTTACGATTATGAATTCTTAGTGGATGTTTAGAAAACTCCACATTCTAACTAGACTTTCTCGTATCTAGATACCAGATGGGCACTAGTGGCCCATCCACCTCCCACCAGAGACTTCTGTCCAGTACGGTGTCAAAGATGCAACGTTTATGTGATGCGTCTTATTTTGTGGCAAGAGGGAAACATTGTGCAAAGTTGACATTTGTGGTAATATATTATGTCAGGTGAAATAGGCAAGAAGTTAATTAAAGTCAGAGAGTTAATTAATGAGATCCAGTGCACGTTAGCGATCATTACCTCATCTGAGAAGAGTAATTAGAGTGGCGTTGCGGGCGTTTCTCTATTCTCCAAGGTGGCGTGTTGACATATCGCGTAAGTCAGTCCATGTTGAAGGGTAACTCTCTCTCCACGGAGCAGCTGGGACAGTGGATGGATCAACCCCAGCAACTGGGCTTCGAGGCCACAGCAGCGCTTGCAAAGCCCTGTGTTTGATGGAACCAGGCCACCTGTCAGCAGCCAGAGACACGCAGGGACAGCCCAATGCTGGCTGCAGCATTGGGAGAGGGACTGAGACGGCCAGCAGCAGTCTGGCCCTGGGAGCTTCCCAGGTGCCTGGGAGATCAGGAGGGCAGCAGCAATGACCAGCATCTGTCACCTGCGTAAGTATTACTAGCAGCACTTTCAGTCTCAGAGTGCCCCAATTTGGCCAATCAATGGCATGGCGGTTCTAGAGATAATAAATGCAGGCTTAGCTGTCCACTGCATGAAGATAGAGCTTTCTGCCTGTTTCCCACAAGGATGTGCCCCGAGTGCCTGGGGCAGTGCCTGATGCTGGACAGGGGCTCGGTGACAGGCAGGTTGAGTAGGGGGCAGAGTGCTGCCTGGCTTGGGGAGCAAAAGCCACCGCTCCAAGGAACTGCTTCGTCTCCCTGGGCCTCAGCTCTCTCATCTGTGAAATGGGGACTGGTAGTGTCCACCAGGCCGGGCAGGCCTGAGACTCAAGGTGAGGATTCGGTGAATTCACGTCTGTGAAGCTCTCGGGACACATTGCACACAGGCGTAAGGAATGTCAGCCTGACTGAATCCGCGAGACTCTCAGTTCCTGGAGTCAGGACAGACCCTGCAACACCCTGGCTCCTCCAGGGTCCCGTGTGGTGCCCCGAGGTTGGACTTAGCACAGAATAGCTGAGGGACCCAGGCATGGTGCAGAGCTGCGGAGAGAGCTGCCCCACGGATGGCCAGAGTTTCAGGAAGCTTCCTCTCGAAGACAGCGCTCTAGCTGAGGCTCATGAAAGACAGATGGATACAGGAGACGCCGGAGAAGTGAATGGAGTTTGCAGAAGTATCTGTGGCTGCAGCTTGGAGGGCACAGCCAGTCCGGCAGGACAGTCTGAGAAGCACCCCGGGTAGGGTGGGGAAAGCTGGAGGGCTAGGGCTTAGGTGGGGCTGGGGCACTAAACAGTAGGTGCTGTTGGTCCCTATTTTACGGATGAGAGAGCTAAGGCTTGGCAAGCCTAAGCAGTTCCTTGAAGGCTCGCAGAGGGCCTTGAGCACTGGGAAGAACGCTCTGGCCTTATTCTGTGAGTCCAGGGGAGCCATAGAAGGTTCTCGAGCAGGGGAGTCGCTTTGGCAGCTACCTACTTAGAACAGTCCCTGCAGGGGCCTCAGAGACTCACTCCAGACCTCCCTCTCTAGAAACAGGAAATGTCTACCCTTTGCAGGTGGTGGTGCTCTGTCCTAGACCACACGCGTGGACTTCTGTAGCACACGGCCCTCTTCCAGACACTCAGACCGGAACAGGTGACATCCTTCAGAGGGTCAGATGGTGCAGGACACCCAGCATGTGGGCAAAGCACCTCGTATGTCAGAGGGGACAGCTGGTGTGGGAAAAAGAGCCAGGGAGCTGCCCAGAGGGCTGGGGGACTGGGGAGAGCTGGGGGGCTGGGGAAGGCTGGGGTGCATTCGAGGACTGGAGATGGGGAAGGCACTGACCACATGAGCTTGGGAAGAAAATGCAGGGGTCATGGCTGAGTAGACTCCGTATGGTTAAGGAATGGCCCATATGGAGGGACCCAAGGGCCAAGGGTGGGGGCCAAGTTCGGGCTCATGGGAAGGGGCTGTGAGCCAGGGAAGGTTGCTCTCATGGCAAGACTGGAGCAGGAGAGCCCTGGCCTGATGTTTGGCTGGAGCATGCTGGCTGCTGGGGACAGGTGACGGCCAAGGAGCCCAGACAGAAGCTGCTGCCATGGCCAGGGAGAGGTATGCTGGGTACTCAGCCTGGGGAGACAGAGGCCTGGGAGGAAGTGGTCAGACTGGACATATTTGAAGGCGGAATGTCGTGGGGCGTGGGAGCGGCTTCTCAGCTGCGAGTGTTCTAAGCTTTCTCACCCTGGGTGCGCCCTCTGCTCTGCTCACCTGCTGCGTCAGAGCCACGGCGCAGGCTAAGAAGAGCCCCAATGCCACCAGGATCCACATGTGCGGGCCAATTGGTTCTGCATAGACCCGGTCTGAGCTGTGGACCTGGAATCCTCTAACCCTGAGGGACTGCAGCTGTCCCGTGTCAGTTCAGCCACCTGTGACTTCTTGCTTTGGTGAGGGTCTCTCTTTAGCAGGAAAAAGCCTTTAGTTCTGATTTGTCATCACCCATTTGTTGGTGACATCACAGAAGTTATTTATCATTGTTAGAATTGGAGAACTCCAGGCGAGGCTGTTCCTAGATGGGGCGTTCCCCCTCCTCCCAGCTCTGGGGCTCAGTTTCCATCTGAAGCCCCAACTCCACAACCAGGCAGCTGGGGTCTCACCCTTGACACTGAGGGAAGAGCATTGCACTGAGGGAGCAGCCAGCGCGGCAGCTGGCCCCACGCAGCAGGCTCTGCTGGGATGCCCCAGAGTGACTAGGCAAGAGCTTGTGCATTGACCAGAATTAACCCGTTCTGGCCAAAGTGAGCCAGAAATCACAGGTCCCCAAGCACTTTCACTGCAGATAGCAGATTAGGGCTCAGCATGGCCTGAGGCTCTGGGTTTCTGGCTCCATAAAAACAAATTGATGACAGCTCTGTGTAATTAACGATATCTGATAATTAGAGCTTGAACTGTGCAGGCGGCACAGACTGTGGACTCTTCCAAAGTAGCAGCAGGCACAGACAGACAGGCACACACCATGCACACCCTAGCAACAGACACACACAGACACCCACATACCACACTCACACCCTAGCAGCAGACACCACACACAACATACACATGCACACAGCACACACACACCCTAGCAGCAGAGACAGACACAGGCACATACATGATACATACACCCTAGCAGCAGAAACACATACAGAGATGCACACATCACACACACACACACACACACGAACCCTGGGCGCTCTCAGCAGGGCAACCTCAGGGGCACTAGAAGCCCTGGAGGAAAGGGATGATACCTTCCTGACATCAGGGGTTCTGGTGTGGGAGAAGCAACAGCCCATGTGCAAAGGCTACGAGAGAGAGAGAGAGAGAAAGACAAGGCTGCTGGGCAGCCCCACCCCTGCACAGGGCTGGCCGGCCTCCTGTGGCCCCACCTCCTGAAGGACAATGCCTCCTCTTGGTCATCAGAACCTGCTTCCCCCAGGTCCCAGCCCTCCCGTGGCCTCTTCTCCCCTTTGCTGTCCCAGCTGGACTGCTGTACTCCCCAAACCTACAGCAGCCTTCACCTGGGGCCCTGTGGGGCTGGCCTGCTGACCAGAGCCCCACTCCCACTCACGCCTGGGGTGCCGGCCCTCCCACCCCTCCCTGAGACGCCCTTGCTGCCTGGTCCGAGAGGCCTTTGGCGTCCATGACAGGTCATGGGCCTCGTCCAGCACTGCCCCTGGTACAGGACACGGCCATTTCTGCCTTTCTCTCCCATGGCCCTGTGAGCGCTACCGGCCCAGGACTATATGTCAATGACGAGGTCCCAGGCCCGGGACTCGGCTGGCCACAGCCCCCACATCACAGATGTTTTCACACCTTGGCCCTGTTCGCTCCTCGTTCTGAACAAACACAAGGGCCTCCTGCCCCAGGGCCTTGGCACGTGCTGTTCTGGCTTCCTGGAACCCTTCTCCCCAGACCTCTGCATGGCTCACTTCCCATCACTCAGCGCTCAGCCCAGGTGCCCTCCGCAGGAAGCCGCGTCCCGCTCGCTCCCCATCTGAGGTGGGCCCCACCCCGCTGGCGCTTTCCACCTGAGGCCCTGCCCGACTGTCCTCGGCACTCCATCCACCCGGCCACTCCACTGGAACCCAAGCTCCGAGGCGGGGCCATGCTCTCTTCCCAGCGCCACTTCCGAGTCTCCCACATGGAGAGCAGGGAAGCACTCATCGCGTCTCATCAGGACCATGATGATTTGCTGACCGTGGAAGGACTGACAGTCCGTGAATGAATGAGCGTGTGAGTGGACACATCACCAGGACTCACTGCCTGAATGCAATCTGCTCACTCTCCCACCAGTCAGTGTCCTTCCAAAATTCAGAAGGGCTCAACCCAAGCACCCCATCCTCTGTGGGTGCCTTCACCCCGAGGCTTGGTTCCACCAGTCCGGGGACAGCCCCTCACCTATCCCCAACCTCCAAGGCGAAGCTTGCCACGGGCCGTGTTGCTGTCTATATCCCCCAAAGCCCCAGATGGCCCCAGCCCCCTCCACTGGAGGCTGACCCCAAGGTTTCAGTCTTCATGGAGTGGCCGGGTGACACACAGAGCCCCCAGAGAGAGCTTCAGGGCCCTCTTATGACTCCAGGACCCAGGACTCAGAGGGCTGGGGAGACCGCCCAGGGCTCCAGCAGCAGAGGGAGACAGAGCACCAGGGCCAGGGCCTCCCTGGAGAACATAAGGTGGGTGCGCAGGAGGGCAGGAGGCCCTCATCACGAAGGACCCCTGCCTGGGACCCAAACGGCAGACCCAGACTGTCCCACAGTGTGGAGGCTGGAAGTCAAGATCAAGGTGTCTGCAGGGCTGGCATCTCCCGGAGACTGTGGGAGAAAATCTGCTCCTGGCCTCCTTCCTGTGCTTGAAGGGTGCCCTGGCTGCAGCTATGTTACCCCAGTCCCAGTCTCTGCCTTCACACGGCCGACTTCCCTCTGTGTCTCCTTTTCTGTCTCACAGGACCCCCATTGCTGGGTCACCAGGATGATCTCATGTTGAGATCCTCACCTTACAACATCTGCAAAAGCCCTTAATCCTTCCTTGCCCTGTCCCTTCCCTGCCCTTGACCTTCCCAGCCCTTGCTGTTAGCCCAGGCTGACAGTCCTCAGCCACCCTCTCTGTCTGACCCTGGGAG
Source organism: Piliocolobus tephrosceles (assembly GCF_002776525.5). Classification (NCBI taxonomy): domain Eukaryota; kingdom Metazoa; phylum Chordata; class Mammalia; order Primates; family Cercopithecidae; genus Piliocolobus; species Piliocolobus tephrosceles. The sequence continues at coordinate 145,553,492 of NC_045440.1, forward strand.
CCCAGTACAGCAAAGGGGTGGCAGATAAACGGTCCAAGGTGGAGTCTGCATGGCTGCTACCACCAGACTACAGGGGCACAGGAGGATGCCTGGGGTAGAGGGGGCATGGCTGGCGGGGCTCCCTGCTGCTGCTTCTGCTTACGTCTGACCCTGGATGCTTTCAGAAATGAACATTCTGATCCGGAACTGGAGGGCTGAGTTTGGAGCCCAGCTGCGGAAAGTGGCACTTGGGGCGGGACCAGATGCCCTGGACCCTGAGGCTCTGCTTGCCTCTGACTGAGGGCGTGTGGTTTCAGGGCTGTGAAGCTGCAGGTCCCTACACGGGCTGAGCTCCGGTTCCCAAGCTCACTTGTGTCAGGGCTTCCTGCCGTGTCCCTGAGAACCACCTAGGAGCTTTTAGAAGGAATGCAGACCAGGCTTCCCCTAGAAATGTGACTGGATTTGAGGTAGGAGGCAGAATTCGACTGCAGAGGCAGGACTGGGACGCTGGACCAAACTGAGGACTGATTAAAACAGCTCTGGAGCAGAGGCACCTCCCCGTAAGACATGCCCACAAGTGTGCCATGTCAGTTTACTGCTGCCATGGCAACAGCCAGAGGCTACCACCCCTCTCCGTGGCAACGACCCAACAACCCAGAAGTTACCATCCTCATTCTAGAAATTTCTGCATACCGCCCTTTAATTTGCATTAATTTGGGTGTAGGTATAACCATGACAGCAGAAGCACCTCTGAGTTGCTTCTCTGGGCCCAGTGCCTATGGGGTGGCCCTGCTCTGCAAGGAGCAGTCCCTCTGCTGCACTGCACATGGCCACTTCAATCAAAGTTGCTGCCCAACACCACCAGCTTGCTCTCGAATGCTTTCCTGAGTAAGGCCAAGAATCCTCCCCAGCTAAGCCTCAATGTTGGGGCTTGCCTGCCCTGCACTGGTGGGATCTGGGGCAGAACCTGGAGAGGCAGATGGAAGGGCTCCCCAGGACGCAGGAGGCGGGATCTGAATGAGTGAATAGTCAGGCAGGGGCACGTGCCCTGTGTGTGCGGGTGCACGTGTCTGGCATCCGACACAAAACGGGGCGTGGCCACCCAGCCAGTCTGCATGCTGGTTACACCCTGAAAAAGTTTAACACCCTGCTGAGAATGCCCAGCTGGGATCTTTTTGCCCTTCATGCGGGAAATCAAATTCACAGGGAGACAGAAAAGATATCAGGAGGAGGGGTCAAACCGGAGGACTGGCCTGCTGGAGGATACCTGGCCCCTCAGCACCTCCCTCGGGGGGTGGAAACCAGGCCAGGGACGGCCCCTACAGACTAGTCCATGCACACAGGGCCACGTTCAGGGTCGCACAGGAGAAGGGGCAGCTGCCGGTCATGACAGTGATTTCAAATTCTCTGGAGCAATGTTCAGCGGCAGCGTAGCCCCAATCATGTTTATTCTTTGCTTCTCTAGGACACACTCATGCATACCCAAGGAGAAGATTTAAAATGTTTATGCATTATGCGGGCCAGAGCAAAACAAGCCGAGGCGCTGTGGTTGCTGGGTGCAGGGACTCATATTAAGTGGGCTCCTTAAGGAATCTTCAAGAGGGAAAACCTCGGCTCGGGGACGTGGAGTGGGAAATGCAGAGGCAGCCCAGGCCCCGCTCACCAAGGCAGACAGGAAGATCTGAGCCTCATTGCCTGGAAAATGAGGCAATTTGGGTCTTTGGGGACCCAGAGGACAGGTTAGGGGAGAGAGACAGGGACACGGCGGAAACAGTGAGGTCCCCATCACTGTAAGGGTCCAAGGAAGTTTCAGAACAGAACCCAACTTTGTTGCTCACAGGGTGAGCATCTCCTCACCTCGGCTTCCTTGGTGTAAAACAGCCACAGACCAAGAAATAGCTTCTGCAGCCTTGAGGGCTAATGAGCTGATGGTCATAGCAAGCCGCCCTCCTCAGTCTCCTCTCCCCACCCCACCTCACCTGCCTCAGAGGTGGAGATAAAGGAACCCCTGCCACCCTGATCAACAGAGACGACACAAGACGAAGCATTCTTAAATGTGATTCCTAAGCCAACAGGGAGATGATGTGGTTCCCGGCCTTGTGAACGTTGTTTTATCCTGCGCAGGAGGCAGAGGCCGTAACTGCTAGGGAGCACGGGTGAGAGCGTGACCCCTGGTTCCTGGATGCTTTCCTCTTAGACTGAGGCATGGACCGGAGATGGTCATTCGGGAGGGCAGGGGACACAGGCTGGTGCTTGTCCCAGGGTTCAGATCCCAGTCCTGCAGCCCCAGAGCTGGAGGACTTCCCGGTGGGGAAAGGTATGGTCTCCAGATAGAAGGGACCTGCAGAAAAAAAGATCAAACTACAGACCAGAGTGGACCCACAGGTAAAGAAATCCCAGAAACTTCAAGAGATAGAAAAACACATCACAAGAAAAAGGATTCCTGGACTAGGAATGGAAACTCTGGAAGCTAGAAAATGATGTCTTCCAAATTTAGAGGGAAAGGAGCTTTGACTTGGATACAGGACCAGCCAAGCTGTCAAACACACGTGAGCTGAATGGAGACACCTGGGTCATGCTGGCTCTCAGACACTGCATTCCGTGCAGGCTTTCTCAGGAAGCTCCTATAGGATGTGCTTCAGCAAAACGAGGGAGTAAACAACGGCAGAGGAACACATTTACCCCAGAAAACAGGGGATTCAACTCTGAAGAAGGGAGGAGAAAGGAAGCTCTGAGCAAAGGACAGGCGGCTCCTCCAGGGAGCAACTTCTGGAAAAAGGAGGCGGTATTTCTTCAGCGCTGCATTCATTCTGGGCTGTGGCTTGGTCTTTCCCCACTCTGTTGGGGGCACCCTGAAGGCCTTTTCTCTCTGTCCTATTCTGGGAAATTCTTGTGTGATTTCTCTCATCATTTCCTTCTCCCCATGTCCTATGTCCTTTCTTCCAGAGACTTGAAAGTTGAGCTTCCTTAACTGATTCTCTAATTTCTTGGGGTTTGCTGCTATGCTGTTTATTTTTTCCTAAACCTCAGCCTCCGTCCCTTGGTTTGACTGGTTTGTCTCAACTGTCACGTTGCTTCCTAACGGCTCCTTCCTGGTGTACCAGGGCTCTCCTTGGAGACACAGGTCCCTCTTCAGTACTCAAAGGATGCTGATCATAGTGGCGGGGGGCATGTCTTCTGCTCCCTGAAGTGACCTTCTCCCTCCTGCTTCCTCTTCCTGCTTGCTCTGGCCTCGTCCTCGATGTGGACTTTCTTCCCTCTGGCCCAGGTGAGAACACAAGACCTTGTCCATTAATCTGGAGAGTGCAGCAGAATGTGGGCCAGAGCCTCCTGATCAGACCTTAATGAAGGGGGTAACAGGTGACAAACCCAGAGATACCCCAGACTCCCACAATGGAGCCTTGCAGCCTGCTCCCTGGCCCTCGTGGATGGGATCCCAGCAAGAAGACACCACCTTGCTCACCCTCCTACAGCTCATGGGCAGTTTTCTCTGGCAAATCACAAGTTTAGCATCCACCTTCCAAGACCCTCTGCCTGAATAGCAGGACCCCTATAAAGCCACGGGAGAGAAAGCAGGCCCTTTCTGTCATCCACCCTGCCAGTTCTTGCTTCTGCCCTGAGCAATGACTGCCCCTGTCAGGAAAAAGCAGACCTGCAGGCCGGGCGCGGTGGCTCAAGCTTGTAATCCCAGCACTTTGGGAGGCCGAGACGGGCGAATCACGAGGTCAGGAGATCGAGACCATCCTGGCTAACACGGTGAAACCCTGTCTCTACTAAAAAATACAAAAAACTAGCCAGGCGAGGTGGCGGGCGCCTGTAGTCCCAGCTACTCGGGAGGCTGAGGCAGGAGAATGGTGGGAACCGGGGAGGCGGAGCTTGCAGTGAGCTGAGATCTGGCCACTGAGCTCCAGCCTGGGCGACAGAGCGAGACTCCGTCTCAAAAAAAAAAAAAAAAAAAAAAAGCAGACGTGCAGACGATAAGAGGCCACGTCTCGCCCTGCCATTAGCTGCTGGAGCACAGCTGGATCCAGAGTGCAGTGGTCACCGTGCCTTGTCTCTCATGTGTCATGTCACACACGTGTCCTCCTGTGGAGTGTGGCGTGGCTGCCAGCCACTCACCTACTTCCACTGGGAGCCCCGGTGGGAGAGACAGCCTCCCCTCAAGTCTCTAGCAGAAAGTCCCACAGGAGACTCTGATGGGCTTGCTTGGGCGACAGGGATACCTGGTGAAGGGAATGTCTCAATGGTCACAGCAGATGCCCCATCCAGGTTCTCGGGGTCATTGCAGATAGTTTCCATGGGGCACTATTTACAGCAGTAGGGCTGTGTAGGGAGGCTCAGTAAGAGGTGCTGAAGTGTCCTGAGGCTAGCAGCAGCTGGGAGACACCTGCTGAGGGGCTGGGGCTGGGAGAGGCTACCGAAGCCTAGAGAGTGTGGCCGCATAGAGACGGCTTTCTGATGGGAGCTGTGGCCTCCACAGAGGGACACGGCTGAGCGTGTCAGAGAGGGAGCTGGGTGCAAACACCCACCCCCACTTTCCTTTCACCCTCATCTCCTGTGGGTGCCTCATATGGGCAGAATCCACCAAGAAATTAGCTCACTGACACATGCCAGGAAGGCCACCTTCCAAGACCAAGGGTTGAGGAGAGTAGGTCTGGAGCACCAGATGGACATAATCCCACCAGGGGTGGCCATGGCTGCTGTAACTGTGGTGGTGGGAACCAAGGGGGGTGTGGTAAGAGCAGCGGTGGGTGGTGGTAACCATGCTGATAGGGTGGCGGTAACCATGGTGATGGGGGCGACGGCAGTGGTGGGGTGATGGTAGCCATGGTGAAGAGGTAACCATGGTGAAGGGGTAGTGGTAACCATGGTGATGGTAGCCATGGTGAAGAG
>NC_045440.1:145558373-145565879 GCF_002776525.5 Piliocolobus tephrosceles
TAACCATGGTGAAGGGGTAGTGGTAACCACAGTGATGGTGGTGACAGCAGTGGTGGGGTGACGGTGACCATGGTGATGAGATGGTAACCATGGTGATGGGGTGATGGTAACCAGAGTGATGAGGTGGTGGTAACCAAGGTGATGGTGGTGACAGCAGTGGTGGGGTGATGGTAACTAGGGTGATGAGGTTGTAATCGTGGTGACAGTGGGAGTGCTAACCATAGCAGTGGTGGTGACAGCAATGACAGTGATGCTCCCAGAGTTGACTGTAGGCATGAAGGTAGTCAAGGCGACATTGATTATCTTTATTATGCTAGTGACACTGTTTCCTTCCTTCCTCAAAACACAGGCCAAAGTGAGTGAGCCCGCCCCTGTCCTCCCTGCGGGTCTCGGCCTGCCTGCTGAAGGTCCACTCCACACCAAGCTACACAATGTATCCAGAGGAGTCTTTGGTTTGGGCGAATGCTTCCTGGGCGTGCAGCACCTGCACAGACCCACACCCTCACCCTCCTGCCACATGCATCCACCAACTTCTCTAGCCCTGCTGTCTCAGGCAGGGGTGCGGGGAGGAGGTGCTGGCGTGGAAGCCAGCGGGGAGGCCTGCTGAGAGAGCTGCCTAGCTGCCGCACTAATCAGGCCCTGTCCCCTCCCCCGGGAGAACCCCTTTCCCACTGGCTCCTCTGAGCTGTAATCTGGTGGCTGGCTAATTAGAGCCAATTTGCTCCGAATCCAAACAATGTTTACTGTCACACAGCAGGCAGCCAGGGGACAGTGGGAATCCCCCCACAAACTCCCGAGGATGAGCCAGGAGGGCGTGCCTCATCACAGAGGCAGCTCGGGCTCCAGTGCTCATCTCCCTGACCTGTCTGGCTGCTCAGTCCCGTGCGTGAGTCAGACCTACGCTGTGGGGCAGCAGGGAAGGCACGGGCTCAAGGGTGGGGCAAGCAGGACCGAGTCCCCGGGCCCCAGGGACCAGGGCTGCCCCTAAGAAGGCGGCTTCACCTCCAGAGCTTTGGCGTCCCCTGGGCACTGGGACTGCTCCTTCTAGGGCTGTGGACATCGACAAGACGATGTTGTCCCTGAGGGGCCCTGCGGAGGCTATGGCCAGGGAGGGGGTATGAGGTCACCTCATCTGCCCTTTCTTTGTCTGAACCAGCAGCATCCACATGACCAGCAAGGGTCATTATGAACCCATCGTCCACTCGCCCCGGGGACATTCACCAGCACCGACGCTGGGCCTGCCCCAGGCCATGGCTGAGGATACCAAAAGATTTCGGCCAGGCCTTGGGGTCGAGGCCCTGCGTGGCAGAGCTCTGGGCCAGTCTGACCATCAGGCGGGAGCAGATTTTCTGCATGCTCATGTGAGCCCTGTCACCGCCTGCACCTGGAAGTAAATGACACGCTATGAAAGCTGCTCCCTGGGACTTGCACCCACGTGGGGAGATGGGCTCTGTCGTGTGCTAAAGGATGAAGCCAGACACAAGCATCTACTCAGGGGCTGTGGAACTCAGAAAGTCTTGGCATCATCAGAAGAGGCTGCCTGGGAGAGGCGGTGATGCAGGCTGGCCCCAGAGATCCGATCTAGAGAGGTGGGAAAGGTGTGGCTGACGGGGGAGTGCATGGCTCCGATGGAGATCCGGGTTTACAGCCAGCTCTAATGCTGCAGGATTTGGGGAGAGTCCTCAGGGTCCCCTCGGCCTCAGTGGACTTGCCTGTGAAGTGGAAATATCCATATTTAAGCCTAGGACCCTGAGTCCTTCATAGCACGGGAACTCCCAAGGGAGACCTGAGCTCCCCATCACACTGGGGGCACTGGGGCTGGGGGATTCGCTGGGCATCCCAAATGTCTCCACACCTGGGGTCCCATGGGAGCTTTGCCTCCATCCTTGCCTGGGCCACAGCCCATCCCAGGAAGCCCGCCCCCCAGCCTCCCGAGAGCGTGGGGTCTGATAGGCAATCTCAGGATCATAAACCAGTCGGCAGAGTATATTGATCTTTTTGTCTCTCCCACCACCTACTGCAGGAATTCCTCCCCCGGGACCCAACGTGGAGCCACCCAACATACTAGTTGGACTCTGACAAGAGCAGCTCCCTGCCTCGGGCAGCTGTTCTGCCCCAGAGCAGTTTGACGGTTGGGAAGCTTTTTCCTGGATTACACCCCCGTTGGCATCTCTGTGACCCCCTGATCTTTAGCAAGACTGCCGAAGACAGAGAAAGAATAAGTCATTTGGGGAACCCTCTGTCAGAATCTAAGGCTATGAGACAGGCCCTCTCAGGAGAGCTTTGCGGACCTGGAGGGGCCATGAGATCCCCGGCCTGGAGGGTCAGAAGGCGGGGCAGCAGTCTCAGGCCATGGGGGTGAGGAGCTGCCGTCCTGCAGAGTTGGGCCGGCCAACGGGCAGGTGGGCAGGGAGCCAGGCTGGAGCCACCCACTCTAAGCACTCACAGGAGCCCCAGCTCATCAGGACACCCAAGAGGCCGGTGAGCTCTCGCCTGGGAGGCAGGTGCTGAGGAGACACAGGAACGCTCCCTGTGACCGCTACTGGCCCCTGGGGGAGAAGGGCTGTGTGAGGATCCCAGCGATGCTGCTGCGTCCTCACCTCTGTGGCACTGTGGTGGGGCCTGGGGCTCAGGAAAGCGCCCCATACGGAGTTGACAACACCAGAGAGACCAGTGATGGGGATGCCACCAGCAGGAGCAGCAGCCAACACTGGGAGCCCCTGCACCAGGCCCCCATGACCCCGCCACGCACTGCCCCACAAGCCTGGCCCAGCGGCCTCCGGAGTTTCCTCCCCACACAGCCAGCCCGGGACTCCTTTCTGCAGCCAAAGGCACAGCAGGGGGCGGTCAGTCAGCTCTCCAAGTGGGCCCCAAGAAATAAACCTTGCTTCTAAATGGCCAGCCTCAGTAGGCACATCTGTAAAGTGGGGTTCCACCCCGCAAGCCCTCGTGGGGACTGAATGAGACGGCCTGAGGATGCCGTCACTCAGCCAGCAGGCCGTGGACTGCCGGTCGTGGCTGAGCCCCTCTTTCTGGCTCCCTGCTGCCCTGAGGGCCCGGCCTTGGACACTCCACTCCCTTCTCCGTGTTTGGTGAATGAGCAAATCCCATCTGTGTAGGCGGCCGCTCTCTGCCGGGGCTGTCCAGCTGAGAAGGCTGACAGGCCTGTGACTCTGGGGAATCACAGGGGCTCTGTCTAGAACTCTTTACATTTGAGATCTGGCTGAGCACCAGGGGGAGACACTCATCTGAGGGTTGGAATCAAGGGCCTAGATTTGCAAGGCGAGGTCAGGCCTGGAGACAGCAGCTGGGGCCCTCTGCTTGTCCTGGCACCTACAGCCTTGAGACCTTTGCACTCACCCAGGTGTGGACATGGAGGCTGGGGACCGAAAGCTGGGGTCTCTGATGACTGGACGTCAGAGAGCAGGGGACAGACCTCCTTCCTCACTTCAGGGAGTTCCTTTCTCCAATTTTTTGCCCTCGGCACACTTACCCAGGCAGCCTGGAGCCTCCTCCCGGCCAATGCCAGGCAACGCCTCCCCTTTAGCAGAGAAACCCAGCAGCCGGAGTCTCTGCTCGGATGAATTCAACTTGTGTGACCCGAGTTGCCTCAGCTGGTTCTGAACCTGATCTAACGTGACTCCCCTCAGCCAGCGCACATCTCACCCCAACACACTTCCATCTGAAGTAGTTCCAGGTGGCATCCTCACTGCGATCTCATGGCAACTGCGTGTCCAGGACTGGGCGTGAAGACCTGGGAGAGGCCTCCGCCCTCAGGGGCTTGCTGCCCAGCCATCCGGGTAGGCTAGGAAACCCTGGAGCCATCACGAGGCAGACTTGAGTCCAAGCTGGGTGGGGCTGTGTCCAGGGATGTGGCTGGAGAAGTGGGAGGGCCCAGCCTCGGAGAGGGGCAGGGAGGTTTCCCGGGAAAGGGCGCCTGGACCTTGGCCTGGGGCCGCCAGGAGATGACTGCAGCAGACACAGTGAGCAGGGAAGGCTTGCTTGGGAGCCTCCCAGCAATCCCCAGAGCCGGGGTGTCAGGGTCCCTGGCACAGGCTCTGGAGTAGGAAGGACCAGCTCAGACTCCGGCTTTGTGAGTTTGTTGAGTAACTCAACTTCTCCAGGCCTCAGCTTTCTCCTCTGAAAACTGGGCGCAATGGCAATCCTGATGTAGGTGACTTGGAGCACTCCACTGTCCACCATCATGACTGGCTGGGCCAGGAATGACCCCCCCACTCCAGGCGGGCCCATCACCGTGGCCCCCACACCTCCCCGCACCTTGGTGACTGGCCCAGGAATGACCCCAGCCTCACCCCGGGCCAGCAAGTCCCTTTGGAGGGATTTTTAGGATCAGACACAGCTGCGGGTGAGCTGCATGGCTGCTGAAGCTCAGAGCTGCAGACCCAGGAGCTGGTGGCCGCCATGAGCACCGTGGCCTGAAGAAGGCCGGTTTGCAGAGGACAAGCGGAGGCGCTCAGAGACAGGACGTGGGGCGAGTACAGGGCTCCTGGAGTCCAGAAATCCCAGAGGCCTGACGCCACCATCCCGGCTAGTCAGGACGACCCCACAGGAAGTCCTGTGAGCCCAGAGCCTGGGGCACCCACTCGGCCCCACCGTGCACACAAGGTACAAGCTGCAGCTCTACAGTGTCCTAGCAACAAGGTTTCCTGATGGAAACTCCCCGTCCTGGTCTCCCACCCACACTGTGCGGCCGTTCTCCCAACTTCAGTTGCTGGAGTCATTGTCCTGAATCAAAGACCAGAGGCTGTCCGCCCATATGGACCTGTCTGTGGCTAGTGCAGGCTCTGGACTCAGCACTCAAGGCCCTTCGAGGGGGCACCCACCCCCAGACCCTGCCAACACCACCTCATGCCAGCCACACTGAACGGCATGTTCTGCCGTGGCCTCTGAGACCAACCTCACCCCATCCTTCCTCTCTGCACTCTCACGCCCCCACCTTGTGTCCAGGAAGCAGATGGTGGTTTACTGGCGGGTGAGCCCTGGAAAGACCAGTGGGGGTGAGGCATGAGACAGGGAAGGAAAGCAACCAGTAGGGTGTGCTAAAGCCACTGACCACCGTGGGCAGCTACAGGTCGGTGCCAGAGAGACCAAGGGGAGTGGTGTGGCCAGGCCCTGGGAGCCACTTGCCAGGCAGGGCTCATGGCTGCCCCTGCTTCGCCTGGGGAATGTGAGTTCCCAGCACTTCCGCATGAGCCCCACAGGCCGGAGAAAGCAGGGCGTGGAGGGGCTGAGGCAAAGTGGGAGGCTGCAGGGACGGCGGGGTGGCGGGAGGACGAGGGGACAGCCCCATGGCCAGCGCTTGCTCCTCTGATCTGCTTGCCCCTCCTTGTAGTGTCTCTGGCACACTCACTTGCACACTCCTGCTCTGTCATCCACAGGGACACCGAGCAGCCCTCTCAGGCACCCTGAAGCCCTCATTTCTGCGGACGTACTGGGCTTCACTGATGCGTTGACTTGCACGTGCCTGCCTGGGCCTGTGAGCCCCTCACTAGAACATGGCATCGCTCCCTCTGTGTCTCCAGCGCCAGGAAGAGGCATTCAGCAATGATCGGCCAATGAGCAAATTCATCCGGAAGTTCGTGAGTTGCTTCTAAGCTTGGGGGTGGGGAGTCAATGTCCCTGGCAAGCAGGAAAGGGGGAAATCTCCCCAGGGAGAAATGCACAGGGCAGGGGTAGGAGTAGGCGGCTGTTCTGGGAGACTGAGAGCTGCCGGCCTCTGGGGCCGAAGGTCAGACTGCAGGTCCCTGAATATGATGAAGGCACAACCCCACTTTCAAATCAGGCAGATAGAAATAATTTTTTTAGGTCAGGGTGAGGAAAGAAGAGAACACTCAGGAAGCAGAAATTACAAAATTCTGAATAATTGCCTCTTAAAAGCATTTTAACTCCCCTGAGGTGAGCGGCCCCTGTGTTGAGTTGATCCTCGGGCACCAAGCCGTACGGCGGCAGGAGAGGGGTCCTGGCCCGGCTCCTTGGAGCCGCAGCCCAGTAGCTCGAGTCAGGGGCGGACAGGAGCAGGGTGCCATGGGGCCAGAGACCAAGGCCAGGCACCAGCCGCTGCTGACGTCTCTCCCTGAGCCCCAGCCCAGCCCACACTCCGCACCCCGGGCATGCTGGCATGTTTGCAGGACCTGTGCAGACCAACAGCAGCTTCTCCCTGCAGAGTTGACTTGGCTGAGCTGAGCTGGGCTGGGTGGCCTGGCCTCAGCTGGAAGGAGGGTGCAGGCCAGGCCAGAAGTGTCCACAAGGGGCCGCAGGAGAGTCTCAGGCCAGATGGAAGAGAGTCAGTGATATTAATAAAGACAATAAGGTTGAAGAAAAGTATTATAAATGCGAGTGAGGGTCTGGGAAATGTAGCCATAAGTTTGGGGGTCAGGAAGGAAATTAAACATGGCTTCCAGTTAGAGGGGCTGGGGCAGGAGCCAGATTAAACAAGATGGAGCAGGATCCTGAAGGAAGATCAGGAAATAGTTTCCTAAATGCGGGCTGACCATGAGAGCATTCCTAACTCTGACCACCTACCTCCTTTCAAGAGCATGGACTTTTCACTAAGGAAGATGAAATGTATATAAACTGACTTTTTCCACAATGGAGACCATGCTTTATTTATCTTGGTAAATTGTCCTCCATCTCCATCCCTCCACCTCATCCTAGATCAGAAAAGTGTCTAGTACACAGTAGACACTCAGAAAATAATTAAATGGATAAATGGATGGGTGGATGGATGGATGGTTGGAGGATGAGTGGATGAAGGATGGATAGTGGGTGGATGAATAAATAGATGGATAGATGGGTGGATGAATGGGTGGGTGGGTGGATGGATGGATGGATGGATGGATGGATGGATGGGAAGATGGGTGGATGGATGACTGAAGGAGTAGATGGATGGATGGATGGATGGATGGATGGATGGATGGATGGATGGATGAGTGGATGGATGGACGGATAAATGGATGGATGGATGGATGGATGATGGGTGGCTGGATGAAAGATGAGTGGATGAGTGATGGATAGTGGATGGACGGATACATAGATGGATGAGTCAGTGGATGGATGGGTGGATGGGTGAATGGATGGATGGGTTGGTGGATGGATGGATGAGTGGATGGATGGATGGATGGATGGATGGATGGATGGATGGATGGATGGATAGACAGGTGGGTGGGTGGGCAGATGGATGAATGGGTGGATGAATGGATGGGTATATCGGTGGATGGATGAATGGATAAATAGATGGATGAGTGGATGGGTGGATGAATAGATGGGTGGATATATGGATAGATGGGTGGATGGATGGAAAATGAGTGGAGGCATGGATAAATGGATGAGTTGGTGGAAGAATGGGTGGGTGGATGGATGGATGGGCAGGTGGATGAATAGGTGAATGGGTAGATGGATGAATCGGGTGGATGGATGATAGGTGATGACAGAGGATAGATGGATGAATGAATGCATGGATAAATGATGGGCAAAGGATGGATGGAT
>NC_045440.1:145565889-145574511 GCF_002776525.5 Piliocolobus tephrosceles
GAGTGGATGGGTGATGGATGGATGAGTGGATGGGTGATGGATGGATGGCTAACAGACTGCTTCACTTAGTGCCTAGAACCTAGAAGTTTAACCAGAATTCCATGCCCACTGAATTCAGTCTCTGCCCTGTATTCCCAGTTCCTGGATACTCTGGAACTTCTGCCCAGGTTCCATCTGACCCCTTAAACCCCTCTCAAGAGTGCCTGAACCATATAATAGAAATTCTGCCTGTATTCTGATTCCTGTGTGGAATCTCAGCTCAGGCACCTTTCTTAGCTGGGCTCCGACACCCCTCTGGACATTGGCCACACTGTCTGCCCTAGAGAGCTGGCCCTGACCCATCAGTTGCTGGCAGGGGTCCTGCTTTAACTTGAACCAACATCTCCCCCTTTCTGCTCCAGAGCGTGGCAGCTCCCATTTAAAACTCTAGGACCACGCTGTGGGGACTTCCATCCACAAGTCCTGCAATGCCAGCAGGAGGGCAGTGGTCCAGGAAGCCTCGAGTCAGAAGAGAAGGAGTTGCTGTTTCCTTGGGGATGTCCAGTCAGACCCGCGAGGCCCTTGTCCAGCCCCTTCCACTTGGGGTCATTGCCCCAGCACCCCCACCCCGGCCTGCTGGGCCCAGCTCTCCCCTCCAGCCCACTCCCACACCGAGGTCTCCTAGCGGCAGCCCCGGCCCCCGACTGCTGCTTTTGTCTGCTCTTCAGGACCCTTGCCCATGGCTGTGAGCTGCCCTTCAGTCCTGGCTCTTGCTGGCCTCCTGCCCCTGCAGAGTGTCTCTGAAAGCCCTTCCCTGATTCATTCCAGGTGCCACGGCACTGCTCCCCCACCCCCAAGCCCACCTCACCTGAAACTCTGTGCACCCGTCCAGTCCATCTTGACACCACCTCCTAGGAAGCCCCTCTCCTGCCTTCTCAGGGATGGGAGGGCCCCTGCCTGCTCTGAGTCCCCTTAGCCAAGGCCCCTCCAGGAAAAGCAGGAAAGAAAGGCCGGCCCCAAGGACCGGTGAGGACCTCAGCAGCACCGCACCGGTGTGGCCTGGGCTCGGGCCTGGGCTCTGTCTGTGCATGGGCAGCACAACCACCTTGTGGCGCTGACGAGCAGGTCAAGAAGCTGAGCAGTGCCCGGCACCTGGCAGATGCCCAGTGAACACAGCTTCCTCTCTTCCTCGGCCTTTAGTGCAGGGATAGCCCAGCAGGCAGCACGATTCTCAAAGAGGCCAACCCAGCAGCTCAGACAGGATCACAGAGCCCCAGCCTGCAGGGTTCGTGCCCCAGCCGCCGCCACTTCCTTCCCTGCAGCAAGGTCCCAGACAGGCTGCCCCGGTCCAAGGCTGGAGAGCTCTCAGGGGTGTGGGGAGATGTCTAGCCCAGGCCATGACCAAGGCTGTAGTCAGTCCCTTCCCTCCCCAGCCATGGGAGCTCACAAACCAAAGTCCCCAGCAGGAAGTCATTCCTGTCACCCCCACTTTCACAAGAGCCATCAAGGCCTAGAGAGGGACAGGAGCCTCCCGGCGTCGCCCAGCATGAATGGAGGAGGCGGGACCTCATCCCTCCACACTGTATTCCAGGTCGGGATCCAGGGATCCCCAGAGGCACGGCCAGGACTGGTCTCTGGCTCCCTGATATCTACTGGCATCCACCCCTCCATATGCCGTGACATACATGAAAGAAATCTGCTGGCAGGGAGATGTCCCCCGTGTCAGCCCTCAGTGAGCCCCAGGAGAGCCCCAGAGCAGGGACCCGGCAGAGAGGGAGGCAGAGGGCCACGCACCTGGTCCCCAGGCTGCTGGAGCCAGGCGTGTGGCCTCTGAGCCTCACCTTTCCAACAGTCACTTCAGGGTGCCAAGGTTAGGAGCAAGAACCCTGGACCACACGGTGTGAATCCCCACTCGCCTTTCTCTAGTTGGGCAACCTTGGGTCTCTCCAGGCCTCTGCTGCTTTATTTGTACATGGGGACAGAACTAAACATCCAACAGGAGCACCTGTTGAGGCCAGTCAGGCCCACAAGCGCCCCTCAGCTCCCTGGACCTTCTGTCCGATGTTCTCTGCTTCTGCAAAGGGGCTGTGTCATGGAGAGAAGCCAGCGAGGCGTGTGGAACCCAGCCCTGGGGCACGGCAGGACCCGTGTCTCAGGAGAAACCAGGCCAAGGCAAAGGTCCAGTGGCACCAGAGCAAGGGCCGAGCAGCTGCCAGGCCATGAGAAGCCAGACGCAAATCCCAGCAGGGCAAGGGGGCGTTTCCTTGGCCCTCGCTCCAAGAGGCGCATAAGAAACCAAGCAGCTGGCAGCAGAAGGTGCAGGAAAGCGGACAGACGGGAGCCCTGTCACTCGTAACGCCTTGCACCTCGCTCAGCCCTCCCGAACCCCTCTGTATGAACGGGCCCATTTTGCAGATGCTGGGGAGGCATCGGCAAGGTGAAGAGCCTCACAGGCTCCTGGCGAGGGCTGGGGGAGCCAGCACTGACCCGTCCACCTCTGTCTCTGTGGAGCCCAGGCCCCCAGGACCCCCGCCCATGCCGAGAAAAGCTGCTGCATCATGCCAGCCTTGCCAACCTCTCCCGGTGCCCCCGTCTCACAGCAGTCGGAGCTCATGGCGGGTGTGAGTCGTCAGAGCCTGCCTCCTACTGAAGTGCGTTTACCACTTTTTGATCATGAAGCCTTAGGAATCAGGTTTATAAGAGATTTGCAGACCTCTGCAGGAAAGCAAGGCTCTGTAGGCGAGGACTGGAGGCCTCCTCCGTGCTGTCCTTGCAGTGACAGGAATAGGAGTCACATGTCCCACCCAGCCTCAGTTTCCTCATCTGTGAAATGGGAACAAGGTTGCCCCCATCCACCCAAGATGTCGGTGAGTTTCACAAGCCTGAGTCGCAGCCTGCAGCACCAAGTGCCATGCGTGGCCCCGCGCTCTCCATGTCCATGGGGAAACAGCCCTGGGAGGGCATTGCTCCCTCCCGCGGCTCTCCCCACAGCAGGCTGCTCACCCTCCAGCCTCTCAGGAGCTGGCTCCTTGCTTTCCAGGGCCCTCTGGGCAGCATGGTGGTGACAGCTACTCTCTGGACCTCTGGTTCCCCAGCAAACACCCTTGCTTGACTCCCTTATTCTTGCACGAATCAAGCGACCTGCGAATGTGCTGACCTCTTTCCCTCCCTTCCTTTATTTACTTTCCTGTGGTTTAAATTCATGCCACTGTGGAGTCAGCTGCACAGCCCGGCCCAGGTGACACAGCAGGCAGGTCCCTCTGGCCGCAGGGGAAGGGACACAGCCCAGCCCAGGTGACATAGCAGGCAGGTCCCTCTGGCCGCAGGGGAAGGGACACAGCCCAGCCCAGGTGACATAGCAGGCAGGTCCCTCTGGCCGCAGGGGAAGGGACAGCACAGCAGTCCAGGACCGCCCCCCGTCCGCCGAAGCTTGCACTGTCTACAGCTCCCTCAGCCCATGGGAAGTCCCTGGGCTGTTGGCCAGGCTGGCAAAGTCCTCCATGGTCCAGCTGGAGCCGCTTCTCCATCCACAGCCAGCAGCTGACACAGCCCCAGGGCTGCGACCATCCGAGAGGACCAGGGCAATGGTGAGGCCACATGTGTGAAGGGACTGAGGTTTATGAAGCCATCACCAGGCCATGACCTCCCCACTGTCTATGACACAGATGGTAAAGTGAAAGGAAGCTGGGAACCCTGGAGATGTGGGGAAGTCACTCAACCCTGTGACCTCAGGAATATAAAGACAAGTAATGGGCATCACACACTTGCTCCAGGGTGGACACGTGGCCCCAGCAGGCGTGCAGAGCCTGGGAGTTCCACACAGCCACATAGTCAGGCCCTCGGAGTCAGAGGGACCGAGAGCTGCTCAGGCTGGGACAGAGAAGGCAAGACCTGGAACCTCACGCTGGCCTCATAGACACAGGGACCCTCCAGGGCAGGGGTCAGCAGCCCCATCCACCCAGCTGCCCACACTCAGTCCCCAGGGAGCACCTGTTGAGACCAGTCAGGCGCACAAGCGCCCCTCAGCTCCCTGGACCTTCTGTCCGATGTTCTCTGTTTCTGCAAAGGGGCTGTGTCTGAGTTTGGTGGGTCCAGGGCACCTTCCCACGCTTGCTCTGCCCAAAGTACAGTGGGATGGGAGGGCCTGGCACAGCAGCAGCCCCTGGCAGGCAACAAGGCCCTCCCCCTCCATTCTCGCATGGCCTCCCAAGGCCTGCACACCGTTGGTAGTTGGCACCCAAGGCTCATGAGGAGACTTGAAGTCTTGAAGAGGCACAGGGACTTGCTAATGTAAACCTTGGAAGCGTAGGACACTCAAGGCAAGTGCTGCCACGTGTTGGGTCAGGATGGGTCTTCACTGCCCCTCCCAGGCTCCCTGCTCAGCTCTAGGACATGCTGTAAACATGGCCTCCCCCAGGACTGCCCAGTCCCCCGGGAGCTCACGCCACCCAAGTCCACTCTACTGTACTTGCCTGGACACGCCAGAAAGACTCTGTCCTGTTCTGTATTCTGTGGCTTCCAGGAAGGAAAAAAGAGGTCATGAAATGTCTAGTGAATTAATACATTATGGACAAGTTCTTTGTGTCTTGAGCATTTTTCTGCAAATAGCAGCATGCCCCATTAACAACATCAACAAAAGTCAAGCACAGAGAAGTGGGAAGGGGCTCACCACTCGTTCCCGCTGCCCTGAGATAGCGACACTCACAGTTTTCAAAATGTTTTTCTAGGCTTAGCTTTTTAACGAAAATAAATGCATCGTTGCAATTATATTTAATTGAATCCCTTGACAAGCCCTTCCTGCGAGAGTATTTTTCAGGAGGAACTTGTGTTTTTGCAGGGTAACCTGGAGGCCAGAGGTGCACCCCGAAAGCGCTTCACCCAGGGCCCTCCCCATCTTACACCGCATTGCAGGCCCAGGCAAGTCAGACGCTTCTTCCAGGAGGAAGGCTTGGGTGCAGACCTGTGGAGGGGCCCACAGCCTTGGTCCCTCCCTGCCAGGAGGATGTCACAGGCTTAGAAACCGGACAGATATCGACAGTTCTGACTTTTTCTTTCAGTTTGCTTCAGCAATTTAATTCCAGCCCAGCACAGGGTGGAACAGTTTCCCAATGCATGCATGCCACGCTGGGGGCTAGCTGCTCCCAAACCCCAGAACCGCCGCGAGCTCCATGCAAGGCCAACACTGCCCACTCTCCTCGCCACTCGCACGTATGTTCCATGCCATTCCTCAGACCACTCCATTTTGCAGAGAAGACTGAGGACAATCTGAGGTCTGGTCATTAGTACAGAACGTGGTTTTGTGTTTTCTGTCCAGATACTTACTGAATTCTTTTTATGTATCTTTAAAATTTGAAGATCTTGCCAGCACGTTTCTGGAGGCATGGGCTCCTTTCACGGCCGGCGCACCTGCCCACGCACCTGTATGAGGCTCTGGGCGGCTCCGGTGTGCTCACTTCCCAGACACGGGGGTTTTTCCTTCTAGTCACTGCTCCAGCGTCCTCCTGAAGGCCGCCTGTCACCTCAGATTGCATCTGCAGCTCTGGCATTCGGTCTCTCCCTCTCATCTGGAGCTGGTGGGTCTGAGTGCCTGCATGCCCCAAGGATGACCTTCTGCCCTGCTGCACTGCCCTCCGCTGCCCGTGTGGGTGTCCAGTCCACCACTGCCTAGAACTTGAACTCCTACAACTCCTGAGGTCCCACTCAACTTCCTTCACGCTCAGTTCCCTTCTAGGCAACTGCTCCTGCTTCGGAGCAAACATTTCTTTTTAGTATTTTTGTTTGTTTCTTTGAGATTCAGGTTTCTTACACAGGTATATTGCATGATGCTGGGGTTTGGGATTCTATTGAACCCATCATCCAAACAGTGAACACAGCTTTTCCACCCTTGCCCCCTCCCTCCCTCCCCGCCTCTGAAGTCCCCGGTGTCTGTGGATCCCATCTTTATGTCCGTGTGTACCCGACGTTTAGCTCCTGCTTATAAGTGAGAACAGGTGGTATTTGGCTTCCTGTTTCTGATTTAATTCACTTAAGACAATGGCCTCCAGCCGCAACCCTGTTGCTACCAAGGCCATGATTTCGTTCTTTTTTATGGCTGTAGAGTATTCCCTGGCGGACGTGGACCACATTTTCCTTATCCGATCAACTGCTGTGGGCCCCGGGTGGATTCTGTGTCTTTGCTGTTGTGAATAGTGCTGCGATGGAGACAGCAGTGCCGGCGTTCCGTGTGCCACGTGGAAGGGCACTGTGGTCTGGGATGTTTGTTTCGGTTGTGAATCCTTCTCAGAGCTCTGCTGTTCTCCTGTCTTCAGGACACGTTCCCTTTCCTCTGCACTGCAGCATTTTCTTTCTTTCTTTGGCCTCTCACCAGTGAGGGGAGAGAGGCCCCCACGCCTGCCGCCCGGAGCCTGTGAGCAGCTGCCCTCCCCCTGCCTTCCCTCCAGCTGGTGCTGACTAAACCCCCTAGAGGGATGGCTGGAAGGCAGAGGGTGCCCACAGCGCCCACCCTGCTCATGCTGGCACGGCAGGTGGAGTGGTTTTGGATCTCCTGCTCCACGCCTGGCTCCTCTCATTTCCCTGTCAAGCGAGACACGTGAGAAAATGGCAATTCCCATCATGCACTGCTGCAGGGCTCTTCCCCTCCACCCCCACAGGAGCACAGGCCCCACCACTCCCCGGCTCGACTGCTGCTCCTTGCTTGCCGGGGGAAGCAGTACGCTCTCATCCCAATAAACCACAACCGCAGGACAGGAATCTCTTGGGTTGGCGCTGACCACACCCTGGAGGCGACCCTCTGAGACAGGCTCTGTGTTTCCATGGGATGTGCCTCCTCGGGGCGGCAGCGGTGCTTTTATGCCGTTTCACTGTCAGGAAGCCAGTGGTAAGTCCTCCCAGGGCCTGGGCAGCAAAACTGTCAGCGCTATGCATCATGGAGTGGTGAGCTTGGACCCTTCGGCTTCCTGTCTTGGGGGGCTACATCCCACTCTGCTGAGCAGGGACCTGCCACCCCCAGGTGCCCCGGGGTGAGCAGCAGAATCCAAGGAATGGCCTGCCCTGGGAGAGTGGGCCCATCCCAGAACCCAGCTCAGAGCCAGAGGCTGGTAGCTGGGATGTCGTGGAAGCGAAGCCCACTGCATTGCCTATGGGCCTGAGCCCAATTCTGCACCCCAGCCCCAATTACACATCAAAGGGGCGGCCCAGGGCTGGGTGGGGCTTGGGAACCCAAGGCTAGTGTCAGGGAGAGAGGACAGGGTGCACCTTCAGAGGGCACAGGTGATTTTCCAAATTTCAGCTTCTTTGTGAAGCATCTATACAGGGAAATAGTCAGTCACTGTTAAAAAGGATGACGTGCACAGACATATATGCACGTGTGTACAATGTCCATCACCAAATGGCAGTTTCACAGCACAAAACGCAGTGCATGAGGGGACTCTGTCCACCTGAGCTGCTGACAGGCGCGTTGGCTGGGACTCCCAAACGCGAGTGACTGTGACTCGCAGCTGTGGGGACATGCGTGTTTTCTTCCTGTTCTTTTTACCTATTTGTTATTGGCTTTAAATTAACTTACCTCAATTTGTTAGTAAGCTATGAATATTTGGGGACTCCGAGCTTCCCTGTTGTTCCCACCTGGCAAGGTTTTCATGTTTCCAGCGTCCAGTTACACAGGCGCTAGAGGAAAGCCAGCAGGCAGGGCTGGTCTCAGACACACTCAGCTGTGTCAGCTCTGACCTTGGCCCGCAGCCTTCCCCTGGCCCAGTTAGCAGACGCAGCCCTGAATCACAGCCAGCAGCTCCATTCCCAGGGCACTTGGTGCCTTGACGGAGGAGGAATCAGGGCTGGTGCAGAACCTGACCATGCTGTGCAGCTCGGGCCATGGTCCCAGTGGGAAGACAGTGGGGCTGGGGTCACAGGACCATTCACACCTCCATAGGTCCCCAACCCAGTCCACCTGGGGGGACTTGCAGGGACCGTGGGTTCCCCAGGCCCATCCTGAGTCAGCTGGCCTCCCTCCAACAGCCTCACACAGGACTGGCATGTCCCCAGACTGAAGGCCTTGTGCAGCTTCCTGGACACACACATGTGGAAAATGCACAAAGCATAAGCGAAGCATGGGCTCGGCCCTCAGACCATCCTGAGCCTAGAAGCCTGGCAGTTATCAGCAGTAGGAGGGACCTCTTGGGAAGGATGGAATTCCTAAACGAGGAAGGGCCCCTGGTCTTCAAGTCCAGGATGCACCACAAACAGGCTTTAAACACGTTCACACCACAAGTCCACCCGAACCCATCTGCCGCCAGGCACCACCTGATTCCGTTCATTCCCCACACCCAGAAACAGGTCCTCCACCGGAACCACCCAGAAACAGGTCCTCCACCGGAACCACCCAGAAACAGGTCCTCCACCGGGACCACCCAGAAACAGGTCCTCCACCGGGACCACCCAGAAACAGGTCCTCCACCGGGACCACCCAGAAACAGGTCCTCCACCGGGACCACCCAGAAACAGGTCCTCCACCGGGACCACCCAGAAACAGGTCCTCCACCGGGACCACCCAGAAACAGGTCCTCCACCGGGACCACCCAGAAACAGGTCCTCCACCGGGACCACCCAGAAACAGGTCCTCCACCGGGACCACCCAGAAACAGGTCC
>NC_045440.1:145574611-145588679 GCF_002776525.5 Piliocolobus tephrosceles
TTTTTTTTTTTTTGAGACAGAGTTTTGCTCTTGTTGCCTGGGCTGGAGTACAATGGCGCGATCTCGGCTCACTGAAACCTCCGCCTCCCAGGTACAAGTGATTCTCCTATTTCAGCCTCCCAAGTAGCTCAGATTACAGGCATGCGCCACCACACCCAGCTAATTTTTTTGTATTTAGTAGAGATGGGGTTTCACCATGTTAGTCAGGCTGGTCACAAACTCCTGACCTCAGGTGATCCACCCGCCTCAGCCTCCCAAAGGGCTGGGCTTACAGGCATGAGCCACCGCGCCCAAACCTTGTTTTGTCTTGATTTTCACCCTGAGTGGGACTGAGTGGGGTCTCTCAGACCTGTGAGCTTCCACCTCCTCGGCCCCTTGCTGCCCAGAGCATGTATTTAGGGGTCAGCATGGGAGATGCAGGCCCATCTGGGAGCCCAGCCCATTTGCAGGGAAGCAGGTGTGTGCTGTGCTGCTCAGGCCTGACTTTGGTCAGTAGGCCCTGGTGTGTAGGTGGGCGGCTGTCAGCGGGTGGTAACTGCAGGGCTCTCAGCTCAGGAAATGTCCCTCCTGCTGGCCTCCTCTCCCCACTTTCTGAGGATTGTCTGACCCAGATCATGGCAAGGGGCGTGCTCTTCAGCTGGGGTCCACTCAAGGTGAGGGGCGGACCCCTGCGTGCTCAGCACAAAGCATGCCCTGTGTGGGATGCCTGCAGACGGCTCAGGCTCACACAAGCCCCTGCCACGGCCCATGGGGAGACCAGGGGGCCCTGAGGGTCACCTCAACCTCCCAGCTCCTGCCCGTAACCTGGTGCAGAGGAGGCGCCAATGGACCTTCCCAGGATGTCTCAGGCCCGGCGCCCTCTCAGGCTCAGGCTTCCAGGGGGCCTCTCAGCGGCTCTCCCCAGTCTGTGCCTGGGCAACCACTGTTCCTCCTGCCTGCCGTGCCCTGCAGCCTCTGTGACTCCTCCAGACACAATCGGGGCCAACTCTGCAGCCCCATCATGTGGCAAAGGGAATGAATGAGTGAATGAATGAATGAAAAGCTCATTAATAAGAATTTGGAAAATAAAGAAACTGGGCCACAAAGTAGCAAGGTGTCCCACCCTCAGGCCACAGGAGAGCTCCTAACACAGAGCAATACGCTGGGAACATTTACTTGTCACTTGCTGTGTGTCCCCACTGTTCTAAGCACTTTCCCTCCATGACCTCTGGGATCCTCATGACAGCTCTCAGAGCAGACACCAGCTCTCAGCCCACTGCACAGATGAGAACACCAGGGCTCAGCACGGGCCAGTGATTAGAGATCCATGCTTGCAGTAGTGACAGAGCCAAGATCTGAACCTGCAGCTGGCCTTCGGCATCCACACTCACTTGTAACCACGGCTCTACCTTGCCCTGGGCAGAGTGCCTGGGTCCTGAGCACTCCTCACTCACCCTGCAGTGCTGAGAGCCTGGCAGTGCCCCCACCCCAGTGCTGTCCTCAGCTGTGCACTGGGCAGGGGCATAAGGATCCCAGGGAGACTTGGTGCATCTTCCTGGGGCTATCTGAATATACGAGACTGGGAAAGGAGGTAATTTACCTGGTAAGTGATTGAGAACACTGTGTTTAGATTGGAACAAACATGGCTATATTAAGAATGCAGAATGAATTTTTAAGATGTAACAAAAGATGGCTAAGAAACAGCAAGCCACAATGTTGCACCTCTTCTGACTCTCCTGGGGAAGAAGTGACCTTCTAGGGGCCCCATCATGCAGTCCTAATTACACCTAATTAATAAGAGAAACAATGGAGAATCAGAGAGGTTGAGCCACCAGCCCACGGCCACCCAGCAGTGCCTCTGGACCAGAGGCACCCTGACAACGGCTTGGGCCCAGGCACTGACCCAGAGTCAGGTGGATGAATTAATGCCACAGTTACAGACTGACACACCCCACTCCAGTTGGCTGCTGGCACCCAGCAGTTTTGCTTCCTGCCTTATGCTCCCTGTTCTCTCCTCCAACCCCAAGTGCAAGTACAGAGAAAGTGAAAGCTACGGGACCAACCTTGGCCAAAGGGACAAATTATTCTCCTTCCCCCTTCCTCTCACCTTGATAGCTGTGCAGTGCTGTCTACACAGTTGCTCTCTTGGTCACATGTGAAGGGCAGTGAATGGACTCTGTGCGTGAGGTGTGGAAAATGGGTAAATGGATAGAGGATGGATGGATGGATAAATGGATCAACGGATAATAGATGAATGTTGGATGAGTGAGTGGGTGGATGGATAGATGGATGGACGGATGATGGAGCAATGAAAGAGAGATGGAGATGGAGGATGGAGGATGGAGGATGGATGGACAGAGGATAGATGGGTGGATGGATAGATGAACAGAGGATTGATGAGTGAAAGAGATGAAGATGGGGGATAGAGGATGGATGGACACAGGATGGATGGGTGGATGGATGGATGGATGGAGGATGAGTGGATGAAAGAGAGATGAAGATGAGGGACAGAGGATGGATGGATGAATGGAGGATTGGTGAGTGGATGGATTGACTGGATTCGTGGATGGATGGAGAATGGGTGGATGAAAGGGAGAGGGAGATGGAGGATGGATGGGCAGAGGATGGATGGGTGGATGAACTGAAGAATGGATGACGGATGAATGGACAAAAGAGAGATGAAGATGAAGGTTGAAAGATGGATGGATGAAGGATGGATGGGTGGATGGATTGACAGATGAATGGAGGAGGGATGGATGAAAGAGAGATGGAGATGAAAGATGGAGGATGGATGGACAGAGGGTGGACGGGTGGATGGATTGACAGATGGATGGAGGAGGGATGGATGAAAGAGAAAGGAGATAGAGACTGGATGATGGATGGATGGAGGACGGGCAGGTAGATGGATTGACAGATGGATGAAGGAGGAATGGATGAAAGAGAGACAGAGATGGAGAATGGAAGATGGATGGATGGATGGATGAGTGGATGAATTGACAGACAGACGGGTGGATGGATTGACAGATGGATGGAGGATACATGAATGAAAGAGAGATGAAGATGGGGGATAGAGGATGAATGAATGGGATGGATGGCTAGATGGATGGATGGATGAAGGATGAAGGGATGAAAGAGAGATGGGAATGGAGGATGGATAGATGGACGGGTGGATGAATTGATGGATGGAGGATGGATGGGTGGATGGATTGACAGATGGATGGTGGATGAATGAATGAAAGAGAGATGAAGATGAAGGATGGAAGATGGATGGATGGATAGGTGGATGAACTGACGGATGGAGGATGGATGGGTGAATGGATTGACAGATGGATGTAGGAGGGATGGATTAAAGAGAGATGGAGATGGAGGATGGATGAACAGTGGATGGATGGGTGGGTGGATTGACGGATGGAGGACGGATGGATGAAAGAGAGATAAAGAAGGAGGATGAAGGGTGGATGAATGGGATGAATGGGTGGGTGGATGGATGGATGGATGGATGAAGGATGAAGGGATGAAAGAGAGATGGAGATGGAGGATGGATGGATGGACAGGTGGATAAATTGACGGATGGAGGATAGATGAATGAAAGAGAGATGGAGATGAAGGATGGAGGATGAATGGACTAAGGATGGACAGGTGGATAGAGTGAGGGATGAATAGTTGGAGGATGTGTGGATGAGTGGGTGATGTCATACGCAGGGGATCGTAAGGAGAACAGCGCAGTGGAGAAGGCAGTTTTTCACAGGGCCCTGTGGTGACTCATCAAACCCTTGCCCTAAAGCCACCTCTGTGGTGTTCCAGAGTCTCTCAGGTTGTGGAAGGGGAGCGTACCCTACAAGGTAAACACAGGGTAGCTTCTGAATTCCCGCTGCAGCTGTGTCACCACAGAGAATCTCCAGTTTCCAACTAGGGTGACCCGAAGGAGCTTCCACCAGTCCCAGCACTCAGCCAGAACTTGCACCCAGTAGGTGTCACTGGGGGCGAGTTGCCTTATGGACAGAGGCATCCTCCCTGGGTGCCCAGAGGAGCCGACGGGAAAACCCTTGGGGAGCAGCCAGGCCTCTGATCCATGAATTCGGCTTTTCCCCAGAACTGTTTTTGCAGAGGCCGCCTCAGACAGACAGAGCGGGGCAGAGCACTGGGCGGGGTGCAGGAGCTGCAAATGAGGGAAAACAGTCCTTGCCACTGCCTGTCCCCTCCCTAACCAGGAAGAGGCATGCAGGGGCAGCCAGGACCTGTGGCTACAGATGCAGGCCGGTCCTGGCCCTGCCAGCTGGGTGAGCCACACCCGGCGCTCAGCTCCACCCACTCCTGGCTGTGAGAGCTGGGAGTGCCCAGTCCCCCACATGGGAGCTAACAGTGCCCACCGGTTGAGAACCATGAATGTAGCCACCCCAGCCAGGCTCCGCCCACGGCCCTGGCTCCATCAGTGCCCACACTGTCGGCAGCTGTCATTACCATGAAGAAAAGCCAGGTCCCCTCAGACACAGGTGCCCATGCCCCTAGCCCTTGCTGACCCACCCCCATCCAGGCCTCCCTAACCTAACCAGGGCGACTCCCAGCAGGATGTGGCCGAGCTGCGATAAAGGCACCTGTGCCAGCTCAGCCCAGGGCCTTGGAGGCAGATACTCTGGGGTGCGGCTTTCTCACTGGCTGATCTTGGGCAAATCCCTTAAGCTCCCGGAGCGCCACGGGAGGGTTGAGGATTGAGTGGGATAAAGTCTGCAGGACGCTAGGCCAGTACATCCTTACTACATGGTCAGAGAGTGAGGAACCGGGAAAAGCAGCTTCGGATTCCCGCCCAGCCCCAGGCTGGCCCCGCCGGACTCGCCCTGCACCCCACACACCACGCACAGGCCTGGTCATAGTAAGCGCTCAGTGCAAGTGCGTGGAACTCAACTGAGGGGAAAAATTGACTTTCTTCTGCTAAGTGCAGCCCGGAGCCCTCGGAGCCCTCTGATCGATAGCAGCCATTGCTCCCTCATGCTTCATTAAGTGGCCGCATTGCTTGTGTTGGTAGCTGCGGTAGAAATGAAGAGGGAACCTTCGATTCTGGCAGAATTGTGATGTCACGCCATGGCGGCCATGGAGCCACCAGATGGAGCCCAACTCGCGGCAGGGTGTGGAGCAGATAGGGCCCCCGCTGTGTGACGTAAGGATGGCCAGAGCCCCGGCCACAGGCTCTGCTGGATCCAATCACTCCACAGCTGGAGGGAGCTGACCCTCTCCTCAGGGCTTGACTTAGAGCTGAGGAAGAAGATACAAACAGGACGCACCCCTGGCCCCGCTTGCCGGAAGCCCACAACTGGAGAGGTGGACACACATTTTCTGAAGTTGTAAATCCATGTGGTGGGGGCTGGGGATGCAAGATCTGCCCATCGATGGGGACCAGGAGGGCTCTGCTGGCCCCTGACCTCTCCAGTGCCCTGGCAGGTGGCGGGGACCTGCACAGCTTCTCTCTGGTGGCTTCCCCTGTACCCCATCTGCAGGAATGGCCACAGCTTCCCCATGCCATTGCCCCAGGACCCTACCTGGACATCTTGACTGCCAAGACCTGTGGGTTCTTGGCCAGGTGTGGGGGATCCCGCCTGTAATCCCAATCCTTTGGGAGGCTGAGATGGGAGAATTGCTTGAGCTCAAGAGTTCAAGACTAGCCTGGGCAACATAGTGAGACTCCTTCTCTACATAAAATAAAAAATAAAAATTAGCTGGATATGGTGGCATGCACCTGTAGTCCCAGCTGCTCAGGAGGCTGAGGTAGGGGGATTGCTTGAGCCCAAGAGTTTGAGGCTGCAGTGATCCATGAATGCAGCACTGCACTCCAGCCTGAGAGACAGAGTGAGACCCTATCTCCAAAACCAGAAAAGACCTGGGGGTCCTCACAGACTCAGCAGACTGCAGGGGACCTCTGGGCTCCCCCGACCTTGCATTCTCCATCATCCCGAGGGGTGGTCTTCATCTCTGAGCTCTCCCTGTCTCCCCAAGATGTGCATTTGTAACGGCCATGTGCCAGGAGCTGGGGCAGAGTGAGGAGCAGACTGGGCACCTACCCTCACCTACTAGGGGCCACAGATGCCAACGGGATGCTTACATTAAGGAACGGATGGGGTCGAATGAACAGATCCTGCCCAGGAAAGGAGACAGTGTGGGGTGGGGTGAGGGCTTCACCAAGGCAGGCCAAAGGGAAGCAGGTGATGGAGCAGAGATGCCAGGCAGGCGGTGGGAGCAGGCAGGAGGCAAGAGAAAGGCTGGCGGTGAGCAGTGCCCACCAGTCGTCCCAGGCGCCCCTGCTCTGCCTCGTGCCCAGAGCCCCACGGTGGCCCAGCCCTGTGCTGCAGTCGGTGTGGGGGCACCCCTATTTTCAAGGACACCTACAGGACACAGGTCTGCCTTGCCCATCAGACTGTGGATTCTGAGGGCGGAGGCACCTTCCTGGCCTCCATGCCCAGGGGGACCTGTCAAACTGTTGGGCCCCGAGGCAAACAGAGACAGACAGGGTCCCAGCCGTGGCTTCCACTCCGTGGGGAACTCCTTTCCCCAGCGGAGACCCTGCCCAGAACCAACTGTGCTATTTCCAGATGACCTGACCTCAGGCCAGCAGCAGCCTCTCCACCTTGGCCACCACCGGGAAGAAGGGTGGGTGAGTGGGACCAGGACCCCAGAGGCTGGGCTCCTGCCCGGGAACAGCTGTCCCCTCTCCCAGAGTTGATGTTTAAGTCCCAGCCCCCAGCCCTGCAGAGATGTATGCAAATCCCAGCTGCCGGATGGTTCCTTCGTGTCAAACGCAGGTGGGAAGGATGTCAGCCGCAGTCTCAGCCTCAGTCAGTAGTCACACTTGATGGATAGTCTATAATTTCCTCTGAAGCTAGAGGAGTCAGCTTGTCCAGCCCATTGCTCAATAAATCCATCCTCCCTCTGCCTCTGCCCAACTTGTCCCTGTCCCCCTCACTGGATCACAGCTGCAGGGCCCTTCATCCTCCCACAACACACACAAAGCTTCCATGGGGCCAGGGAAGAGGTGGACACACTTGGATCAATGGCAGACCCCTCGCTGTCACCTTGTCACCTCATCACCGTCTCCACCATCCTCATTATCAGTGCCACCACCTGAGTCACCCCTCCCCCTACTCTTGCCACAGCCACAGTGTCATCCTCCCCACCATCATGCCGGCCTACCACAGCCATTGCCACCACGTGGGCAGGGCCCCTGGGCCCACCCCTGCACCCCAGCTCACCGTTAAAAAGAAGGGCCAAAGGGAACCTCACAGACAGCCCAACAGGGAAGCCACAGACACAATGTAGAAAGGGACAAAGGACTTGACTAGACCTCTCTCCAGGGAGATGCACATGTGGCCAGTGTGCAGGTAGGAAGACACCCGACATCACTAAACACAGGGAAATGCAGATCGAACCACAGTGAGACGCCACTCACACACACGGGGTGGCTACCAACAAAAAACAGACAGTAGCAAGTGTCGGCGAGGATGTGGAGAAATTAGAAGGCTCGCGCACTGCCGGTTGGAATGAAAAACGGTGCAGCCACTGTAGAAAACAGCATGGCAGCTCCTCAAAAACATTCAACACAGAACTGCCATATGCCCCAGCAGTCCCACTTCTGGATAAACACCCAAAAGCATGGGAAGCAGAGACTCAAACAACATTCATGGCACACGATTTGCAACCGCCAAAGCGGGAAGCAACCCGGGTCTCCATCCACACACAAAGGGATCAGCAAGCTGTGGAAACACGGACGGCGAGCATCACTCGGCCTTCGGAAAGTCTGACCCTGCGCTGACTTGCATGAACCGGGAGGACATTGTGCTGAGTGACGTAAGCCAGACCCACGGACAAATGCAGTGTGATTCCTGTCAACGAGGCTTCCTAGAGTTGTCAAAGTCAATAGAGACAGAGGAGCGTGGGGGGACCAGGGCTGGCGGAACAGGTGGGGGAACCGGGAGTTGGTGCTGAGTGGGGCAAAGTCTCAGTGTTACAAGATGAGAAGCGTCTGGACGGTGGAGGCGGTGGCGCAGCGATGACGGTGTGCTGGGTACTACCTACCACTCTGCACGCGTAAAAAGGCTTAAGGTGGTAACTTAAGATACGTACTTCGCACGATTTAAAGAGAGAATCCGCCCACTGTGACTTCAGCACACGAATGTACTCATGCAAATTACAAGTAAAACCTAAATGAACTTTCAGGGTCAGCGGCGAAGGGAAGCACCGGGGGTCCATGGGAAAGAGGCGTGGGTGCCTGCCCCTTAGCCAGCCCAAGGACCCCCAGAGCAGGCAGGTGGGAAGGGAGACACAGCCCCACTGCCCCCCGCTGCTGGCGGATTTGCTGAGCCTTAGAAAGTCCATTGCGGGGAAGCTGGGGGCCCATGGGGAGCCCACAGCGCCTGCCCACATGTGAGCTGGCAGGTGGCCAGAGGCCTCTGGGGTTCTTAGCGGCCCTGCGTGGTACCTTCCAGCCGCAGGGCTGAATCAGGTCAGATAGTGGTGGATGGACAGGCCCCAGGAGAGAACACACCCAGACGAACACAGTGCTCCGGGTGGATGGTGCTTTTCCCACGTAGTCCGAGGCCCCTCTCCTCGGCGGGCCCTTCCTCAAGGTCCCCACCCTCCCTGGAGAGGGGACCGGCACTGCTGCCCCATTCTGCCAGTGAGATGCCCTCTCCAGACACCCTCAACATAGAGGGAGAGCGGAGAGAATTCATCCCCGGGGGCCTCAGCAGCTGCTGGGTTCCTGCTGCCACAGTTCAGGGCGCTCTGCCCTTTCTAGGGCCTCTCCTTCAGGCTCCCTCAACTCCTCAAGCTAATCAGACCTACCCATCTCCTTCCCTTTCTACACGGAGAAGGGTTTTCTGTTGTTTGCACTCAAGAGCCCAGACCCATGAAGCATCTGGAGGACACGAATGGAGAGGGTGTGGCGTGGCCAGTCTCACTAGGTGTCCACATGCCAATGCCCTGTAACCAGCACCCAGGCCAAGCCTGAGAGCTATGGGAGATCCAGGAGAAAGGGATGTGTGCCAGCATGGCCAGGATGGTTTCCTGGAGGAGGAGAGCCCTCAGCTATGCCCTGCTGGCCATGCAGCAGGCTCCCTGGTGACAAGCCACACCTTGTTTAGCTCAGTGCCCCTGGCATGTGATCAGCACCTGGCAACCCTTCTCCAGTGGACAGGGCTCCCTTGGGGGGAAAGGGCTCTGAGGGCCACCACGCCACCGGTGTCTCCCCACAGAAGTCTCCATCGAGCCCCTCAGCAGCCCCCCGAGAGAGGGAGCATCAAAAACTGTTGCAGGTCCTCGATGGAGGGCTGTCCCCGCCCTCCAGGACCACCATGGCTGGCTCCAGGTAAGCCCACAAGTGACTCGCTTGGGCCGTGCACCCCAGGAAAGACAGTGCCACATGCGGGCCCAGGTGTCCCCTCTCCATCCTGCAGGCCCTCTGTCCAGGGAGGGCAGAGACCCTGATGAAGGGTTGCAGATGAGAGGGGCCTGGGCCTGGGCAGGCAAAGCACCATCGTCCACTGGGAGCCCTGCCTCAGTCTGGGTGTGATCTCTCCCTGGATATGTCCACACCTCCGCTGTCTGCCAACCCCTCAGGTCCAACCCCGCGGTCTGGGTCCAGACACAGTTCTCCAGTCCCGACAAAGGATGCCTCTTCCAGGAAGCCCTCACCGGTGCTGTGTCCCTGCATCTGTGAGGACAAGGCTGTCTGGCACTGTCCCCTCTCCAGAGCTGCCACTGGCCCTCGTCCCATGTCAGCTGGGAGGTCAACCTGAGACCTCCCCTATGAAATGGAGGTAGTAGTATCCATGCCTAAGGGTCCGGGGGGATGGGCTCAGCAGACATGAGTCCCATTCAGCATCTGAGGTAGAGGTGCCATGGGGCAGAGGAGCCTGGGCGACAGGCCCTGGGGTGCTGACCAGGGAGTGGAGATGGCCTGGTGGCAATGGAGAGTCATGGAGGGCACTGGAGCTGGGGAGAGACACAGCGGCCTCTTCCCCAAACCCTCCTGTGGCTGCAGCCCCCGTACCCTTTCTCACCCGACAGCACCAGGCCCGAGCTGCATGCAGTCTCTTTCTGCGGTAGGGATGAGCACCCCTGATCTAGCCCCCTCTGCAGCACACAGTGAGGGTGACGGGTACAACCCCCATGGCCAGAGCCTGGGGGCAGCTGGTTGCCGGGCTTCCCTAAGCCTGGGTTTTCTCACCAGTGTCTCGGGAAGCACCAGCCACCCTCCCCACTGTCCCGACCACTCTTCCTCATAGCGCTCCTCCCCGTCTGGAGCCCGGGAAGCTTCCAGAACAGGCCTATGGCCTGCTGGGGTGGCAGACGCCCGCCATCAGGGGGATGCCCGGGTGTCGACCTCTGCAATCGAATCCCTCCACGTTTCCAGGGCCATCAAAGGCTGGCAAGCTCCCAGCACCCACAGAGGGCACACCACTCAGCGAGGGCGGAGGGGCAGAGATAGAAGCAGAGATAGAGATATCAGGGCCACCTGATAACGAGGAAGAAGAGGAGGCGGAGGGGCCGGAAGCTCACTGGGGACGCCAGGGGGGATCTTGGCGGGAATTCTTCAGTTAGAGGCCGAGCTGGGTGCATATCATTGTGATTCAAAACGTGGCTCCGGAACAATCAAGGTTCATCAGGAACAATACATGCAAATTCATCAGGTGACTCAGAGGGTGAGGGTGGAGGCTCTGTGGGGGAGGAGAGGCCTGCCCAGACCCTCCCCCCGGGGAAGGCCAGCTGACCTGCGGCCACCCACACAGCATACCCAGCTGGGGCACCCACAGGCTGGACGGGCCATGCTCTTTCAGGACGCCTCTGCATTCCCAGGGTGAGTCCTTGCCTTGGGCCCAGAGCGGCCAGTAGCGCTCCACCTTCCTCCCACAAAGAGAGGCCTGAGTTCCAGACACACTGCTCTGGTCCCCATGGAGGACGCCTCCTCCAGGAAGCATCTCCCATGCTGTGTCCCTGTGTCTGTGAGGACGAGGCTGTCTGGCACTGTCCACTCTCCTAAGCCGCTGTTGACCCATTTGCCGCATCTGCCGGTCAGTAAACCCAAAAGGGCTGGAGCCCTCCCTGCCCACCCCAGGGGTCCCTGGGCCCAGGGCAATGCCTGCACATCAGGGGGGCTCCACGCACACTAAGGGAGTGACGAGGGAGCGGAGGAGAAATACCTTTGAGAAACTGAGTGAATCACTCATCGAATCCCAAAGCTGGCAGGGGAAAGAGGTAATAATGTGCCCTTGTAGGTGGCAAAACTGAGGCCCAGAGCATGGGGTCTGGGTTCACTGGAAACTGCACCTGCATCCAGTACTGCCTCCTAACTCACCAGCCCTGGTCACTTCTCTTCCTGAGACCACCCTCCACCCGTAACGGGCAGCAAGACTGCTGGGGGGAGGGCTGTGCCCACACTGCTCAACAAACTCTGAGGCTGCAGCCTTCTCCCCAGTCCCTCGGGATGGGACTGCATTTGGAGCTGGGGTCTTTGCAGAGGTACTTAGGTTAAAATGAGGTCATACAGGGGTCAGGGGGGCCTAACCCCATCCGACCAAGGTCCTCATAAGGACAGGAGACAAGGACACACACACAGAGACGACCGTGTCAGGACTCAAGGAGAAGACGCGATCCACACGCCAAGGAGAGAGGCCCCAGGAGGAACCAGCCCTGCCAGTGCTGGGATCCTGGACTTGCCGGCTCCAGGGCCCTGAGAAGCATGTTGCTGCCATGTAAGCCGTCCGGGCGGTGTTTCTCTGTACACAGCCCAACAGGGGCGACTCACACAAGGCTTCACCTCCCGGGGCCGCAGCTGGTATTGAAGAAAACGACAAAAGACAAGGCCCCGGGCCGGAGCAGGCTCTCGAGGAGAAAGATGACACCGGGATACAAACCCAGCTTCCCAGCCGTCTCCTCTGTTAGTGAATTTAAAATGAATTAATCTCCATTTCAACTGACGTGTTCACGTGTGCTAGTGGCCGGCTCCCTGGACGGTGTGGTCTTACCGGGTTCCTGGTAGCTCTTTGGAGGATGGCTCGGGGGAAGGAGGTGGTGCTAGGCGACCAGCTGCGACCCACTCATGATGGTGATGGGCGAGGCTCCACCCAACAGGGCTGTAAAGGAGACTCACACACCAACCTGGAGGCTGGGCCTCCATGGACACAGACAGCTGTCCTCACAGCAAGAGCTCAGTCCAGCTTCACCCACCTGCATCTGCTATCTTGCATCGCAGGAATTTCGGGGTTGTGAGCCCCGGGCCAGCCCTAGACAGCAGAGAGAGACCCTCATGACACCGTCAGTTAGGAGATCCTCTTATTGGCTGCACAATGTTAGCTGGCTGGCTGCTGCTTGGGAACCCCCAAAACCGGGCAAGGAGAGCAGAAACTATGGGGAGGACAGAGGAGAAAGGACTTCAGGGGCTGGAATCACCTTGATCCCAGACAGAAGAGGCCACCTCTCTCTGCAGCCAACAACCCTGCCAGCAACTGTAATTAACATGGAGCCGATGACATCTAAACAATATAACAGTTATCATAAATAATATGCGGCCATGATGAAGATCGAGTTATTTATAAAAGAATTAATAATCGCGACGCTGGTGAGTATTCAGCGTTGGGACACTGTCCAAATCCCTGCTCTGAATTTCGATGGGGAATGATGAGTGTCCTTAAGAAGACAAAGACCTTGAAGTTTCCTCCCCTGTTTACAAACTAATTCCTGGTAATGAGGAAATTAACGTGGAAAGTCAGACTTGGAGCTCTGACAAGGAAGGCAGGAGAAGCGTCTGGCCCTGGCATCCCGGCTAGGGCCACAAAGAACTTGTCAGGTCTTCTGCAGTGGTGATTAATTAAACGAGCTGTTAAACCGAAAGGTCAAACTCCATCTTGAGAATACAAACGCACAAATAACTCGGAGACAAGGGATCGATGGGCCCTTTGCTGCAGGGGCCTGGGCACTCCCAAAATAGAGAGACAGAGCTGACCAGGCTGTGAGAAGCACGCCGCTGCTGTAAAACCCCTGGCCGTGTTACTCTGCAGGCAGCCCAGGCTGCAACTCACACAGGGACTCACCAGGATCCTTTGTTGGGGGTCACATGTGCCCTAAGGGAGGAGCCCGAGTGCCCGGAAGTCTGGACTCTGTGGGCGCTGCCCCCTCCCTCGCCCCAGAGGCCAACAGTGCAGCCTGGGTTGGCCCCTCTGCTGCCTGCTTCTCAGGGCTGGCCCCGGGCCAGGGGTGCCCAGACCAAAACCCTTCCTGCTGGAAGTGCCTGCTTCCCCACTCCCCTGCTGGGAAGCCGTCCCTCCGTCCCTGCCCACTGGGACCCCGGGGCTTGCACACCTAGCTGCCTTCGTCTCCTGGGGCCACCGTGACAAAGTGGCCCACAATGGGAGGCTCAGGCAAGAAAGCTGATTAAAGCCCGGGGACTGGAAGTCCAAGAATGAGGCTTAAGCAGGGGTTAGCCGCTTCCTTTGGGGCCGTGAGGGACACTGTCCCGGGCCCCCGCTCTGGCTTCTGGGCCTTACAGGCCATCTTTGTCACTCGGTCGCTTGTGGAAGCCTCACCCCTCCCTCTGCCTCCGTCTTCCCAGGGCATCTCTCTATGTCCATGCCTGTCCCCAAGTTGCCCTTTTTTATAAGAACACAGTCACTCGAGGTTAGAGCCCACCCTAGTGACCTCATCCGAACTCATTACATCTGCAGTGACCCTATTTCCAAATGACATCACATTCTGAGTTAGGGGGAGCTAGGACTTCAACATGTGAACTTGGGGAACACAGTTTAGTCCATGACATCCCCCATGGCCATCATCCCCTGAGCTCACAGACCCAGCTGGAAAAGAACAGAAATAGCCCCAGCCTGGTGCCGGGGCCCTGGGGTGTCAGAGAGACCCCCGTGGCTGGGGGGAGCTGGGGTGGCTGCAGGTGGAGAAGCCATCGGCAGGGGTCAGGGTGGAGGGTGCATCTTATTTGTATTTTTGAATCTTGCCTGGAGAAGCCAAGTCTCAGAATAGAGAGGGATTCTCGACACGACCTGGCCCAGAGTGCCACCCGGGCAGTGCTTCTGTCCCTTCCAACAGCAGAGTG
>NC_045440.1:145588689-145599851 GCF_002776525.5 Piliocolobus tephrosceles
CAGAGTGCCACCCGGGCAGTGCTTCTGTCCCTTCCAACAGCAGAGTGCCACCCGGGCAGTGCTTCTGTCCCCTCCAACAGCAGAGTGCCACCCGGGCAGTGCGTCTGTCCTCTCGGACAGCAGAGTGTCCCCTAGCACCTGCAGGGACACGTGGACACAGGGAGCTCACTCTGCAGGGCGAAGCTATGGGCACATTCCCGCACCTGCTCTGGCTCTGGTGCTACCAGGGACCCCGAGCTACTCCCATGTTACAGGCCCAGGCCCAGAGAGGCCAGGGGAGGTCCCCAGAATCTCACAGCCAGCTGGATAGAGTGGAATGTGTGTGGCCCCCGATTCCAGGCAGGCACTGGTCCTCCAGCCAGACCCACTGTCTGGCACTCACAGGATGCTCCTGCTCACCGAGGACCAACTCTCCCTCCCTGAAGGGTGCCCTGAGCCTGCCATCTGTGAAACGGGCGAGCAGGACCTGCGTCTCTGGTACTCACGGGACCTTCTGTCCTTGGAGATTTAAGAGATGTGGTCACTGTCACCCCACACAGTTCCTGGAATGTGGTTGAGAGCCAGGGACCACCTGCTCCCGCACCCTTAGAACAGCCTTTCCGAAATCCCAAACCTTCCCTGAGAGCCGCCAAGAATACCCTACCCACGTCCCTGCGGGGAGCATTCAGCACTCCAGGAGCGTTTATGGAGCACCGACTGAATCCCGGAGTCTTCGCAGGCTGCAGGCCCAGCCCTTCCTGCACTGTGGCTCAGGAATTTGCAGAGTGTCAGGCAAGACGCCCCCGTTCCCAATCACTTCTCTTATTGTGGGGCTTCATTTCTGCTCCCTTTGGTTGGGGCTGCCTGCTCAGCTCTGAGCGTTCTATTTCGGCTCACAACATTTATAAAAATGCATCCGAAAACCCTGGCGCTGCAATCTGGAACTAACCTGCTTCAAGTCCTCAGACAAAAGCTCCTGAATACTAATTGGAAAGTGATTGATTACATTCACAGAGCCCCATGTCCTCACCGGCAGCCCCTTGCTCTCTCACTCTCCCTAACGGGGCTGGAGACAGCTCAGGGGCAGGGTGGGGGGTGGGGGTGTTGTTTTTGCTTTTTTAAGGCTGAGTTGGTTTCAATCTCATTTAATTTTCACAGGGGAGAGCCTTGAGCCTCAACTCAGATCTTAACTCAGGTCAGATCTGTCCCTAATCTGGACAAATCCCGGCCCTTCTCGAACTCTGCGTTTCCTCTTTTGGAAGGTGGGGCTGCTGCACCTGGGGGATTCTGGAATGCGACCATCCAGAA
Source organism: Piliocolobus tephrosceles (assembly GCF_002776525.5). Lineage (NCBI taxonomy): Eukaryota > Metazoa > Chordata > Mammalia > Primates > Cercopithecidae > Piliocolobus > Piliocolobus tephrosceles. Next base: position 145,589,977 of record NC_045440.1, read on the forward strand.
TTCCAATCCCGGCTGCTCATAATTGCTGCAGTGGAGCCCCGGTCAGGTCCCAACACGGGCTCTCTGCCCCCTTCCTTTTCCCCACTCCCTGCGACACCCGTAAACATTCTACCCACAGTCCCCGTGGTCTTCCAGGACTGCTCAAGCTCACCTCCTCCAGGCAGCCTGCCGGGCCCTCTTTTTCGCTCCACGAACAGCCTAGAACCCTGGGCTCCTACCTGACAGCTAGGCCCACAGGGTGTTGTGGCAGCCAGTCATCCACTCTAGACCATGAGCCCCTCGAGATTGAGGCTAGCATCCAGCCCCCCCAAAACCACAAAACTCACCACTGCCCCTGCGAGCACTGGAGAAAGACAGCAAGCTCCATGCCCGAGCCCCAGAACAGAGCCAGACTCCAACGAGGAACCAGAGCAGAAGAACTTCGCACACAGAGGCACTCAATCCGTGACCTTCCACCCTGCCCAGCCTCCCGAGTGTCCTTGGACCAGTACCTGAAGCGTCTCTGGGCCCCCATTTTCTCCCCTGTAAGATGGGTGACTGGGACTAGTACTGGAAGCGTCTCTGGGCCCCCGTTTTCTCCCCTGTAAGATGAGTGACTAGGAGCCATGCCCAGGACTGGACGTTAATGAAACCATGCACACCAAGCACAGGGCAGCATGCAGTAAGCGCCAAACAGATGTCCACATCCCTTTCCCGGCCTGCCCCTTCCCATTCCTGGCCCCCGGGGTTTCCGGAGCTGGGTCTCCATGCCCCTCTGAGGCAGCCCCTGGGCCTGGGGGGAACAGGCCGCTGCAGGTAAGGGGCCTGACCCTCCGACCCCGAAGAGACAGCCACTGTCACTGGAGAGCCAGGGGCCTGGGCACTGATAATGGCTCCAGAGCAGGTGGGAGGGGCACCAGAATTCAGGTCGGCCGAGCAAAGGCCATGGCCAATGGCTGTGCACAGGCGGCCCCCCTAGCAGGGCTGCCTAGAGAGACCTCGAGGGTTGTCTGGAGGGGTCAGGAGGGGCAAGCAATGGGCAGGGTCTGAGTGGACTGCGTGTCCAGCCCCCTCCATCAGACCCCCACTTCCGCTCCAGAGCTCAGAGGAGCAGCTCAGCCACAGACCGGAGGCTGGGGTCACAGTGGCACTGGGAGGAAGCAGAGGCAGCCAAGGGCAGCCCAGGCCCGCACCCCAGCACAGCCCTGCCCGCCGGCGCCAGCCCTGCCTTCGCTGTGAGGATGGTCCGTGCTCGCTGCACCCCTAATTACAAGTGTCCTGAAATTCTGCCAGCACACAGTCTCTGAAGCGGTTTCCCTCATTTAAATTCTTCCCTGACATTTGTATGACAGTGAACAAGAAAGAAACTCCTGGGAGGAGGCACAGCCTGGCGCTGCAGAGTCTCCCTGTTGGAGGAGGAAGGAGGAGGAGGAAGGCAGGACCCAGGGCACGGCCTCCAGAGAGGAGGTGCACGCAGAGACGGCAGCGCAGGCAGCCACCACTGCTCCGGGTCCAGGTCTCCCTCGTCCTTCCAACAGCCCCGTTTTACAGGGAGGGAAATTGAGGCTGAAAGGGGTGAAGTGAACGTGGTGGGGAGCCTCTCAATTTGTTCTGGATAAAAACATTCCCTCGCAAGGTCCAAGATTCCATAGGAGCACTTACAGCTGATTCAATGTAAGAATTCCACTCAGCCAAGGAACAGCCACTCCCAAAGTGTGAAGGCCTGGGCAGCTGCTCACCTGAGACCCTTGTGCTGGTTGGGCCAGTGCATCCCCTCACCTGAGTCCCCCCATCCAGTGCATCCCCTCATCTGAGCAGCCGCCAGTGCCAGCCAGTGCACCCCGTTACCTGGGCACCCCCACAAGCCAGTGCATCCCTTCACCTGGGCACCCCCACCAGCCAGTGCATCCCCTCACCTGAGTCCCCCCACCAGTGCATCCCCTCATCTGAGTAACCCCCAGCCCCGACCAGTGCCTCCCCTCACCTGGGCCCCACCCTAGGCCAGTGTATCTCCTCATCTGGGTCCCTACCCCCCAGGTCAAGGCATCCCCTCACATGAGTCCTTAATCCCCTGGTCAGTGCCTCCCCTCACCTGAGTGCCCCCCCACCAGCCACTGCATCCCCTCACCTGGGCCCTCCCACCAGCCAGTGTAGCCCCTCATCTGAGTCCCCCCCGGCCCCGTGGCCAGTGCATCCAGCCTCCACTTCTGTGCAGACAGCAGTTGACACCACGCCCCTTTGCAGAGGAAGGAACCAGACTTCATGTCCGAGGGTGGGGTCCCACCCAGGTGGGGTCACATCCCAGCTCTGTCACCTTCTAGCCATGAGGCCTTGGGGCAATTCTCACTCCCAAGCCTCAGTTTCCCCACTTGTTAAAGGAGGATGAGCAGCTCTGAGGTGCTGAGTTGCTATGGAAGCAACTCCACTGGCCTGCACAGGCCTCCTGCAGGAGGGAGGCTGCCCAGGTCTATTTGGGACCCACATCCCATGGGGGTCTTCAGGAGCTGTCTTCTCACCAAGAGGTGTGTCAGGGTGAAGCTTCGGGCGCTGAAGCAGACCCCGGTGAGGCCTTGGCCAGCAGCACACAGCTGGTGCCAGCCATGCCTTCTGCCTCAACCCACCACAACCCACCATGAAAATGAGTTTGTGTCTCTCATGAGCGTCTTTGGATTTGGGGTTCTGTGTAAGACAAGACAACAAGTGTCCCCAGAAGCAGGAGCATTCCCCGGGATCAGCAACCCAGGGGAGGAAGGAGACCTGGCCAGACGACACCAGGAAGGGGAGGGAGGGTCTCTGCCTTTGCGTCCTGCTAGGGGCCAGGCATGGGTCTTGAGGAGGAGACAGAAGCCTGGGGAGGCTCCTCTGTGGGTCCGCACTCCACTTGGGGCAGGCCTGGGGGTTGGCCACATCTCACCAGCCAGGACACAGTCCCACGGCCCCCAGCCCGAGCTGTACTGGAAAAACACGAGGTGACCCCTGAGCCTCTGGCATCCGACTCACTCCCAGAGGGGCTGCCTCTGTGGCTCAGGGGTGACGCTGGGCCCTGGGTCTCATCAAAGCTGCAGGAACCAGAACCTCCCGCCGGAATCAGGAGCACTCACCTCAGCTCCCAAGAATCCCAGGGTCCCGCATTGTGAGCCGGGTCCCCGCGCCTTGTCCTGGGCACGGAAGTCTTGGAGTGGGCCCAGAGGACGGGCATTGAACACATGCCCCTAGGTCCCTGGGGACGCTGGTACTGGCAACCCGAGGGCCTCACTGGGAGACACAGATCCGGCGCTGGTCCTTGTTCAGTGTGGACATTTCCCTGCTGTTGCCCCTGAGACCCCCACGCTCAGCCTGGATTGACCGGTGCTTTGAGTAATAACAGAAGGTTCCGGACCCTCTCTGAAGCCAGCAGGCACCTGGTGACACATCCTCAGAGCCCAGTCAGGGACTGCTGAATGACTGAGTGCCAGGGCCATGGCACTCAGGTGAGAGGCTGGGAAAGGGGTGTCTCAGTGCCAAATGTGGGCAGCCTGGATGGGGCTTCACCAAGAAAGGAGGCAGTGCCTCCGCCCCCGCGCGCCCTGGGCCCTGCTCCTGTGGAAAGGTGTGGGCCTCCCCAGAGCAGGCCCCCCCCTCAGAGGCCAGGATTTCCTGGACCTCAGCCTCCCAGAGTACACCTGACTCCCAGAGCAAGTCTCTCCTAGCCTGGGCCAGGCGGCCCCAGGGGCAGCTTGTAGGACTTCAGTGGGAAGGCGGACAGAGGGTCTGAGATGTGCTCATGGGAGACCGGGGGCTGCTCTGGGCCACAAGGAGCTGGGGAGCTGGGGGAGATGAGAGCCTGGAACGGGCCTGGGGCTCGCGCAGCAGGAGGTCAGCAGTGGTCTTAGGACGTCCCCATGGATGAAACACCTGGCCAGGTGGGTTCAGGGGTGAGAGGGAGGAGGGGTAAGACCGACAGGAGGGGACAGCTTGGTGGGGAATAGGACCCGGGCAGTGACAGAGGAGCCCAGGCCTCCTGTCACGGGTGGTCCAGAGCAGGCCAGGTGGTAACCACCCTGCTGGGGCTGGGGACTGCGGAGCCTCCAGAGCTCAGAGTGGACTCCAAGTCTCGTGCTCCCTGGGGCCCTGGGCAGGCGGTGGGCAGGGTGAGGGCCAGCAAGTCTGAGGGAGCCGTGGTTGCGGCTCTTCCTAAAACTTCCTCTGCAAAGCTTATTCCCGGACCCGTATAGCGCACTGAGCGTCTACTTGTTTTTCTCCCCTTCCTTCAATACAATTATAGATTAATTAATTCTCACCGAGCAATATCTGACCTACATCAGTGCCTCTGTAAGACGGCAGAGCCAGAAGAAAGAATCATTGGGCTATATAAAGACAAGCAATCTATTTTAAAAGAAGGGCTGTGTGCGGGCGCCAGCTGCTCCAGCATCCCTGTTACATAAGGCTCATTTAGAGGCAGCACACACCCGCTCACCGAGATTCACGGCTCGGTAGCGCTGAACACGGGTTAATCGTCCCATTGCAGCTGGGCTCACTGGAGGGGTCTGATGGGAAGATGCCCACCCGGGGCCCCGGGCACATGCGACGCTGCTCACAGCTGCGGGACACCTCCCCTTTGCCTCCCCCACACCAAAGCACCTGCCACGCCCTATTTTAATTGTGGGATTCTCCAGGTCAGGGGCCACATCTCATTCATCTGGGTGTCCCTCAACACCAGAGAGAGCCTGGGATACGGGAGGCATCGACATTGAGGAATTAAGCCGTGATGCAGCAGGAGGAGGAGGAACACGCTTCCTGGGAGATGGTTCTCACACTCGCTGAGCCGCGAGCGCTGGGAGGCTGGGTACCGAGCTGCAGATGCTCAGTTCTCAAGGCCGCTCTGCACAGTAGGTGCTGCTGCCACCACAGTGGGTACCGCAGGGGTGGCCCCCAGTGCTCATACCCAGCGCAGTGCCCTGTCCCTGATGTGGGCTGGACTGCATGACTCAGGACTGGATTCTAGGGATGGAAGGAGCAGAGAAGATGTGATGTGTCTCCTGAGATTCAGTTGCAAAGCCTGTGGTTCTGTCGTGGCCGTGCTCTCTGGCTGTCTCTTGAATCCTGGGTGGTGCCAGCTGCTGCACTGGAGGGTAGCCCTGTGGACAAGCCCAGTGGCAAGGGGCTAAGTCGACAGCCATGCGAGTGAGTTTGGGAGCAAATCCCCTGAGCTGAGCCTTCAGATAAGCCCGAGGTCCCAGTCCCATGGCTCTGCACAGCCCACGAGAGACAGATCCGGAGCCGCCTCAGAGCTGGACCCCCGCCCCACACTTGCTGGCAGTTTCAAACCATGAGCTTTGGGATAGCCTGCAACACGGTGATAGAGAACAGATGTTCTGTCTCATTTTAGAGTTGGGAAAACTGAGGCTCTGAGGAGCTGAGTGACTCGGCTCCGGTCACCCAGCACCGATGCAAGCCCAGGCCCACCAGACTGCACACAGCACACAGATCTAGAGGGGACCGGCAAGCCCTGCCCAAGCTGGCTGCAGCCTCCACAGACCATAGCAGATGAGAGGCCCATCCCTCCCATCCCAGCACTCTCGGAGGCCCGTGGCCACCCTACACTGTGGTCCCCACGCTCCTCTCCCTGGCTATGCCATCCGGCCTCTATCCAGGGCCGCCCAGCTCTCAGGGGCAGCATCTGACACCAGGAGCCCTCACACACTTCGTCGAGGAGGCGGGCCCGGAATACAGGGCACCCAGGGTAAGGGGCCTGCCACAACCCCAGAGACCTGGAATCTTCCTGCAGAAAGCCACGTCTGACCTTGACATTGAGAGCTGTGGCCAGGCGGTTGGGTGCCACCATCAGCCCTCATCTCTGCTTCCCATTATCCATGGACCCCGGCCTTGCCCTCAGCCCACCCCACTCCAGTGTGGAACATGAGATGAGCCATTTCTTCGCCTCCCCTGGCCTCAGTCTACACATCTGGAAAGTGGGAAGAGAGTGCAACTGGGCCTGGCATTTGCTTCAGCAAACTCATGAGGCCCCAAACCACAGCCTGAAAGGGCAGGGCCTGGGCCTGGGGGTGGCAAGGGTGTGGATGCCCTGCAGGGAGAAAGCAGGGGAATGCACACCAGCTGGGCGCAGCAGCTGCCACCCGGAACCCGGTGGCCACGCTGTGGCTGTGGACGGTGAGAGGGAGGAACCCGAGAGCAACATGCCTCCCCCTCTCCACCGCTGGCCATGGCTAGGGGGCTGGCCCTGGGTCCGCTGCAGGGCAGGCAGGGGCAGGTGCCTTCCTGTTTCTCCCCCACCTGCCCTGCAGTCTGGGCCTGAACTCACCTCTGTGGCCCCAGAGTTCACCATGGGCCCCTGTCTTCTGCTTTAGAGGCCTCTGTGGGGAGGGCACCAGGAAAGGCCTGGTGGGAGTCACAGCAGGGGAGTGTGGGGCAGGGGCGGGGGGTACCGAGGCACCCTCAGCTGGCAGGGCCAGGCCTTCCTTTTCTGAACCTGGCAAGAGTGGACAAAGGCTTTCCACCAGGTGGGTGGGACCCTGCCGGGTCCTGGAGTAACCTTAATGATAGCTCAGCCTCATCCAAGAGGGGGGTCCCTTTCTGGGCTTCTTCCCTCCAGCTGGGAGGCTTCAAAGGCCAAAGTCCCAGGCCAGAATGAAATAAGCTGGCTTGTTTTCACAGGGTTTAGTTTTACTGTTTCCTTGTATTTATGGAAAAAGTAAATAAATAAGAAATAGGAGCCTTTTCATTTGCAGTCAGGATACAGGCACTCAAAGTGGAATCAAACCCTGTTAGGGACAATGTGACATTGTCATGCCTGCAATGACAGTGGGGCACTGGCAAGGGCAAAGGGCCTGGGGGGAGGGCATAGGGGGTTTTCCTTCGAGCTGCTGGAACCCTAGAGTGAACTTGCAGATGCCCCCTAGAGTGAACTTGCAGATGCCCCCTTCTCCAGGCTGCCTCCTGAGCCCACCTCAGGCAGCTCCTGGCTGGAAGCTCTCTGGGGACCCCTGATTGCCATGCCACGAGGGGGCCAGTGACTGAGGGGGCTGGCCTGCCACCCTCCCAGACCCTGTCCAGGCACCGAGGCAGGGATCTGCCCAGACCCTCGGGGGCAGAGGCCCACTCCCCGGGGAGCCCTCCTAAGGCAGCCCTTAAGAACCAGCTCTCATCTCCCTGCCTCGAGGTTACATCCCCAAGGACTTTCTGTCGTGCATGTCGTTATCCTCCTCCCACCCCCTGTGGCTTAGGCATCACTGTGACTCTGCTTAGGTATTACTATGCTATAGAATTAGGTAATACTATCCGTCAGTATTACATACACCGTGCAGATGAGAAAAAGATGGTTCAGGCAGGCTAATTAACTTGCCCTGGGACACACAGCAAGAAAAAGATAGCCAAGGCCGGGCGTGGTGGCTCAAGCCTGTAATCCCAGCACTTTAGGAAGCCGAGACGGGCGGATCACGAGGTCAGGAGATCCTGGCTAACATGGTGAAACCCCATCTCTACTAAAAAAAAAAAATACAAAAAAACTACCCGGGCGAGGTGGCGGGCGCCTGTGGTCCCAGCTACTCGGGAGGCTGAGGCAGGAGAATGGTGCAAACCTGGGAGGCGGAGCTTGCAGTGAGCCAAGATCCAGCCACTGCACTCCAGCCTGGGTGACAGAGTGAGACTCTGTCTCAAAAAAAAAAAAGAAAAAGAAAAAAGAAAAAGATAGCCAAATTCTGAACCCAGAGCTCTACTGCCCCAGACCCCACTCTCCTTTCATGCCACCGCCAAGACAAATCCAGTCTCAAGTTCCCAGAACCTTCAGATTGCACATCTTAGCAGCTTGACACCAATGGCTTTAGAAACTACAAGCTCTCCTGTATAAAGTGGCAAAGAATCCAGAAACAATGTGTTAGTTGGTGGGTCCCTCATCTGACTCCACTCAGAGTGTAGGCTGAGAACCAACAGAGCCAGCAGCACCTGGGTGGGCATTAGATTGCAGCGTCCTAGGCCTGCCTGCCCTGCTGAGTGAGAAGTTGCCCATTTACAAGACCCTCAAATGCTTCTGAACGCCGAGGTTAGGAGGCAGCTCTGCAGGGCCATGCTGAATACCCTGCCGTCCACAGCCCTGCCCCCAAATCCAGGAATGGTGAAGTGTCGGGCCCTGGCAGGAAAGAGGTTTGAGCATTCAGTGGGGGCTGCCAGTGTCAGCTGGTGTCATGCCCCACCGCTGGCTGCCTGCCTCTACTCACCTGTAATGCTGGCCTCTGGGAGGCCAGAGCCTCAGGCCAGATGTGCTCTGCCCAGACCTGGATTCTCTGGAAACCTGGCCCCAAGACCAAGCCAAGCTGTTTATAGATTCTGGGCTTCTGGCCAGATATCATTTCTGGCTTTGATGCCATTTAATGTTCCTTCAATGTATTATTCATTCCCGTGAATTGCAGCGCTAACTCCTCAAAGCTCCTGAGCACACGTGCCCTCCTCCTCATCCTGCACTCAGCCCAGGCTGGTCTCCAGCCTCTCCCACTCCCCACCATGCCACACTTCTCCCCAGCTCCTCTTCCCTGTACTCAGCCAGAATGAGCCAGGACCGGACTTGCCAAGGCCTGGAACCCATGCTGACATTGCTGTGTGGCCACGGAGAAGCCACTTTGTTTCTCTGGACCAGACCCTAAAACTCCAAAACCCTAAAAGCTCAAAGCTAGAAAGCACCTTGGGCATCTCTCAGGTCACCAACCGTAGCACCTCGTCCAGGAGACCACCCGTGGGACGCCGGAATACCTCCAGGGATAAGGGGCCTACTCCCTGCACAAAACCAGAGCCCAGGCTCCAATAACCAGGCTCCAGTAACCAGGCTCCCAGCTACAGCACTTGTGCTTCTGTGGTTCTCTCCCTCCTCCCCTCGCCCTCTGCCCACAGCAATATTCCAGCATTGGTGCAGTACCAAAATACCAAATAAAATCAGTATGATAGGTAAGGGATAAGAGAATTGTTGATTGGATTTCTCATCCTTTTTTTCTGACACTTCAATTATTTCAGTTATGAGTTTTCCATATAACAGTTCATAGATTGCAGGGGAACAAGTAACCTTTAAATCTCCCATTTAGCACATTACAATAATTTCCTTGGAAATCACAGGTGCTCACGCTATGTGACCTACTGTAGGCGCTTCATCAGCAAATTAATGTCGAGGTTAATTCAAACTTTGGGGAAAGTGCAAACTTGACAAAGATGAATCCAGCCATTTGCAGTAATGATCAGGGCAGCACAGGCAGGATAGCAGAAGGGGCGTCTCTGGGAGAACACCCCGGAAGGCACAGTGGTCCGCTGTATTTTGTCAGAAGTTTCTGTTGAAAGCAGGTGTTCCAAGATCAGCCTTCCTGGCTTCAAATTCTGACTCCAACACTAATAGCCACATGGACTTGGGCAATGACTGCCCCCCTTTGGGTCTCAGTCTCCTAATCTGTAAAATGAGTAGATATTAGCATCTATCTCATTGTGGGGATTAAATGAGTTGATACATAACAAAGTATTTGGCACAGAGCTGCCATTTATTTAAGGTCAATAAATAGCTTCTACCATTGCCATCATTACCATTGCATTTGCCATTATCCCCACTATCACCACCACCATTATCATCATCATCACCTGCATAATCTTCACCATCATCACCATCACCATCATCACCACCATCACCGTCAACATCAACATCATGCCTATCATTACCATCATCACCATCAACATCACTACCATTGGCATCATCACCACCATCACCAACACCATCAACACCATCATCACCTTCACTACCATCACCATCACCATCATCATCTTTCACCATCACCACTATTACCAACACCACCATCACCACCATCAACATCACCATCACTATCACCATCATCAGCATTGCTATCACCATCCTATCACCATCATCACCA
>NC_045440.1:145609851-145620680 GCF_002776525.5 Piliocolobus tephrosceles
CCGGGAGTCACATCTCTGCGCTCTGGAACCAGCAGTGACCCTCCGGGAGTCACATCTCTGCGCTCCGGAACCAGCAGTGACCCTCCGGGAGTGCCATCCCTCAGTGCAAAGACATCACCCCGACATCCAGAGCTCCCCCAGCTCCCCTCCCACGGCCGTGCTGCCCCCAGCTCCCAGACCTGGGCCCACCCCCGACTGCAGGCCCTCTGCTCCCCAGCGCCCTCTGAGAGCCCCAGCACACGGCGGGAGCTCCCCTGGAGGGCAATGGAAGGCCTCCTAACCCAGGCTGCTGACCCAGTCAGGGTCCAAGGCCAACCCCAAGGATGAAGGCCTCAGAGAGCTGGCAGCCAGGAGCAGGTGGAAAGGCCAGGGTGGCCGAGTCCGAGAGACAGAGGGAGACGGGGCTGCCGGGCTCATGGAACAGGCCCAGCCCCTGAGTAGCAGGTGAGCCCAGAGAAAGACATTGAAAGCCAGCCCGTACCAGGCAGGGCCAGGGGCTGGGAGGATGGGGGCCGGACCCCTGCGTAGGTGGGACATCTTCCCAGAGCCAACGGCACTGCTGCCCCTCGGTGTGGCCTCTGAGCCCCGCTGTAAAGCAAGTGGCACCCACCTGGTAAGGACTGGTCAGCTCTGAGCAGCGTGACCCGGAAGCTCATGGTGCACATCTACGCAGCCATCACATCCCACCCTGTCCCGAAAAGTCACAGTTATTTCCCATTCCGTGGACGGGAGCCGAGGCTGGAGGAGACACCCGGCAGGTTCCAGGCCCCGCCTGCCAAGCGCCACGCTGTACTGCCCGCACGACAGGGGCCAGTGTCCCTCAGTGTCCAGCAGCCGCAGGAGACCTGTGGAAGCCCCAGGAAGAGGCTTCAGGGTGTGCCTGGCTGGGACTTCTCAATCTGTCCGAGGCCATTGCATCTTCCTTGGGAACCCCGGGGAGACCTGGGGAGTTCATTGGGAGCTCTGGGTGCTGAAGGCCAGGAGCTTGGACCTGGTGGGGAGGGCAGTACAGGGTCTCCTAGCAAAAGCCACCCAGCTCCTAGCAGGTGGAGTCAAATAAATGTGGTTCCTCCACCGCTTTCACCCTCCCAGCCGAGGGCCCAGACACCACATCGGCTTTCCCAGGGCCTCGGGCTCCTCTTGCTCTCCTAGGAAAGGCCCTGAAGAGGGAATTCTCTGGCTCCTTGGCTCTCCTCAGCGACACCCCATAACCCCCGCCCGCTAGCAAGCAGGCCTGGAGCACCAGCGCCTGACCCTCGGGGAAGCAAGCAGGTGGGAGCAGGGTGGGCGAGGCTGGGGCTGAGCAATTGCTCCCAGCCACCCTGCTGCTGGTGGAAAGCCTGGGTCTGAACCCACATCTTCCACAGCATGAAGGAGGCTCAGTGACCAATTCCGGAAGCGACCAGACTTCTTCCAGAAATTCCAGCCCCAGATCCTGCCTCTTGCCTCCTCCCCAGAGCCTTGTTTTGCAACATGATTGAACCACCCCATTATTTAATAAAACTGTCAGAACAACTGATTTGTGCGATGTACATGATTCCCTTTTGTTGCTCTTCTTTCTTTCCAGATTCAATAAACCCTGAAGTTGTTCCAAGAAGACGGGAGAGTGATGGGAAGCATCAATTTCACGAGGAGACAATGGGGCTCATCCAGCCACGCCGCACAGGACAAGCCGCACTGAACCCAGTGGGGAGCCACCCCTAGAAAGGCCAGGGCAGATGCTTGCAGGGAGGCAACAACCATCCCTGCATGTGGAGGGTGGGAGAGGAGGTGGCAGAGCATGAGTGTGACCAGGGAAAGCTTCCTGGAGGAGGAGACATCAGGATCTGTCCTGATGCACTAACCAGAGTTTGCCGATGGAATAGAGGTGCAAGGGACTTGCATACGGAAGGAAAATTGAGTTTGCAAGGACATCTTCAGGACAGCAGGGGCTGTGGGAGGATTCTTACAGGTGACAGTGCGTGGCCTCGGGTGGGAAGAGTGGTCAGACTTTGAAGCTAGAGCTCATACCAGGCCTGGGTGCCAAGGTAAGGTCCTTGACCTCCAGGCTGGGGTCACTCAAGGGCTGCAGGACTCTCAGGGGGGACTGTAGGTCCCACAGGCACTGGGCTCGGGAAGGGGCAGTGCCCCCAACTCACACAGAGCTGGTGTAGCCGGGAGCCTCGCCCCTTCCCAGTGCAGGGAGAAGGCAGCCCACAGCCTCCATCACCCAAAGGAGCTGACTTTCGCCCCTGCAGGGCTGTCAGGGTGACTGTGCACCCCAGACCAATGCGGCCTCATTACTGCCGGGTCCTGCTGATGGTCAGGCTCCGGGACTCAGCCGCTTCAGCTCCTAGACCGGGCACCTCTGTCTCACTCTCTCTCTCTTGTTGGGAGAAAGGCTCCGCCCCTCTCCAGACCCCGCCCCCAGGGAGGAGGGGCAAGACCTCTGATTGGAGGGCTCTGTGGGAAGGCGGGCTCTGAGCACCAGCTCTGCCCCCAGCGGCTGCTGGGCTGGGGCAGGAATGGGGAGAGTCCCCATGGCCCCCGCAGCAAGCCCCTACCTCTCTCCTGTCCCTCTGCCCCCTCTGAGGCCCAGGTTTTCTCCCAAGAGCCAGTGCATTGGGGAAGTCAGCACCAGGGACCAGCTCCCAGGCTCCCAGGTGAGTGCAGAGAGCGGGGCGGCAGCTGCAGTCCACTTAGCTCAGGCCACCTGGTCCCAGCACCACGAGGCCGGAAGCTGCCTTCTCCTGAGGGCCCTCAGCCCCCTCCACCCCCTGCCCAGCCCATCCCCCAGCTGCCCACTGCCCTCAACCCTCACACTCTCCCTCACTTCACAGGCAGCAGCCGTGGGCTGGAGTTCCAACCATGTGGCTGGGGTGAGCAGAGGGAGGGTTTTCTCTGAAACGTGGGTGAGGCTGCTCCCTCCATAGACTGTGAGAACCGGAGGGCGTCCCTCCGGTACCTAGAAACTCCCAGATACCCTAGGACGCTCTCTAAAGGGTCCTTGGAAGGGCCTGACAAGGAGACGGGGTGCACTCTGCCAGACACTCTGTCAGAGAACATTCTAGCCCCACCTCCCAGCTGCCCCCTCACTAACAGCATGCCCTTTTGACCCGTCCTGGGCGCCTCCTTCACTAACAACAGCTGAGTGTAGCAGAGCCTGCGATTTGTTCCCCAGTTTTGGAGGGCTTCTGGCTGTCTGGCTAAAGACTGTTTTCCAGCCACTCTTCAGCAGTGGTAGTCCTGGGACCGAGTTATGGCCCGTGGGATAGAGGGATGGGATGCGGGAAGCCTCTGGGCTAAGTTGCTAACAGGAAGGAGCAGGCCACCCTGGTCCATTCTCCCCTTCCTGCTGGCTGGAGGATAGATGTGATGGCCGGAGCAAGAGCAGCCACCTTGGCCACAAATGGAAGCTGTGTGTTGAGGATGGTAAAGGAGCAGGAGGGAAGGAGCCTGGGCTTCATGTGTGGTGTTGCCACGACCCTCCTGGGCTGCCCACACTCCCATGGGGTCCCATGCCCTCTGTTCACTGCTCTTATTTCTGGCAGTGGCCTGAGCCCACAGCCCAACTCACCCCCATGGTGTTTCTCATCCTGCTGGGCCTGTGGCTCTGGGCAGGTCCCTGCTGGGGATTCCTGGCATCTGCCCTCTCGTGGGTCTTTCAGTCTAACTGACAAAGCATTTAAAGAGCTTCTGTGCTCACAGGGTGAAACCCCAGGAAACAGAGCCCACGAGGGATGCCAAGCTCTCCTAATAACACCACCTTTGTTTATTGTGGGATGTAGGCTGCTGTCGTGATGCAGGATCCAGACCTCAAGTAACCCTGTGCAGTGGCAGGCCTTCACCCTGGGACTGGCCAAGGTCCCTAGCCCCTTCATCAAAGGTCAAGAGGGCATCCCCAGTCCCACCCGCCTCCCACAGGGCTCCAGCCTGAGACCACTCAAGACATCTCGTCAGGCCTATTCTCCTGACTCCAGGTCACCCATAACTCTTCCGTCCTCATCCGTTTCTGCACATTCCCCGCCATGCCCATCTCCCTCCTGCCCATCCCGGAGCCCTCTGAACTACACAGCCAGCATCAGCACAGCCTGTCCTGCTGAGTGGGACTGTCTCCTGTCCATGGCACAAGATAGAGGCAGGACCTGGAGGCAGGCCGAGGTCGATGCTACTCCTGGCCACTTCCAGACCAGCCTGCCACCATCCTCCCTTCAGTCCACAGTCCTGACTTCCTGGTCGGCACCTTGCAGCCCTCATTTGTTGAATTGTGAGATGTGTTTGCCCGCTGGCCTCCTCCCACTGAGCGTTCCTGGTGTCTGACCACCTCTGCTTCCTTCTGTCTGCACAGGTGTTTGTTGCATGACTGAACGACCTTGAGGAGGGGACACGGCTCAGTAGAAACTTCCCTTAAGATGCACGTGAGCTGCAGCAAAGCAAAGCGTGTTTACAAGGAGCTCCCGCATAGGCCAGGCAGGGGCATTGGCTGCTTTTACTGGGGGAAGATGGTAGCAATGAAAACATGAGAAGCAGGGTTGGCAGCTGCACCCCTTGCAGCTGAGAGGGCAGCCTTGGGGCTTTCACAGGCATGGTGAGGATGTGCCCTTGCGTGTTTCCATTTGACCATGTTACCATGGAAACATGCCATGCGTGGACCTTACCCTGTGGTTATGCCCCACACGTGGCAAAAGGGACGTGCAGATGTGAGGGACCAGGAGATGTGTGACAATCCTGGGTGACCCAGGTGGGTCCTAAATGTCACCGCACTTGTCCTTTTAAGAGGAAGGCAGGTGGCCAGGCTTATGCCTATAATCCCAGCACTTTGGGAGACCAAGGTGAGAGGGTCACTTGAGGCCAAGACCAGCCTGGGCAAAATAGCAAGACTTCGTCTCTACAAAAAAATTTAAAAATTAGCTGGGCATAGTGGCGTGCCCCTCTAGTCTCAGTTACCTGGGAGGCTGAGGCAGGAGGATCACCTGAGCCCAGGAGAGGGGGGCTGCAGTGAAGCATGAGGGCACCACTGCACTCCAGCCCTGCATTCCACGCGGGTGACAAAGCGAGACCCAATCTCAAAAAAGAAAAAGAGAAGGAGGCAGGAGACAGGTGTGAGGAGGGGAAGGGCCGCCAGACAGAGGCTTCAAGGAAAGCAGGTCTCCAGAAGCCTGCAGAGGCCAGCAGGGAGCCTCCCACAGGGCCTCTGGGAGGGGCCAGCTCTGCCGACGCCTAGATGGAGTCCCTGACCCTCCTTCTGGATTTCTGACTATGGAGCTGTAAGAAACGAATTTCTGTTGGTTGAAGTCACGGGTTTGTGGTTAGTTGTTACAACAGAAACGGGAAACCGGTGCGTTGGATCACTCCCAGCCTCAAGCCCCAGCTCTATTTTCCCATAAAACCTAAGTTCTCACCATGAGGTGCTCCAGCCGCCAGGGTGGAGAAGCGGCTGTCACCCCCACTGATTTGTGGGCCCAGGGGTGAGGACACCTCACCTGCCACCCAGAACCAGGCCCGCAGCTCCGGGTGAGGCCTCCGTGGCTGCACTGCCGGCAATGACTAGGTATTTTATGCTGAACACTAAAGATATTTTACACTGGAGATTTAATACGGAACATTAAGAACCATTGAAATCACTCATATCCATTGGAGATACAAAAATTGAACCCCATAAAGATTACTGAGAAGCTGGTAGAGCTATAAGGAGAGGCATAAATAGAGATAAATTGGGCCCCCTTCACCCCCCAGCCTCCCCCTGGAAGGAGCTCATTAGAGACGCTCACGGGGCCTCTCAGTGACATAGACCCACAGCAGGGAGGGGGGCCAGGAGAGTGGCCACAGCAGAGGGGCCTGAGCAGATCCAGAAGCTTCTGTGCATCCACTGATGGTCTTGGTCGGGTCCTTGGAGAGAGGGTGGAGCGAAGGGATCCAGGGGATGAGAGCTCTGTTCTCCAGTGGCCCAGGCAGCTCCTTTCCCCTAAGGGCTGCACCTTGAGCCCTGATCTGGGCCGCACATGGAGCCCCGACCACAGCCATACACTGAGTCCTAACCCAGGTCATACTCCAAGCCTTATCCTAGGCAAAGTCTAAGCCATGATTCTGGCCCCAAACTGAGCCCTGCTCTGGTCACAGTCTGAGCTCTGACCAAGGTCACATACTGAACCCAGACTGTGGCTGGAGGCTGAGTCCTGAGCCCTGGTGTCTCATCTGAGGCGGGTCCAAGCCCCAGGACTGTGGGTGCTCCTGGATGTCCACCACATCCACTCAAGCTGCCCTCTCTCTGAGCTTCTCACAGGCTGGGCCCTGGCTGGGCTCTGCATATGAAAAAGAAAGGCCCCCTCTGCTCAGGCCGTTTGACTCCCCGTGGGGAGGCAACACCTGAACAGTGATATCAGCCAAGTACGGTGGACGATGGGAGTCCCTGGCCAGGCTCTCCCTGCCCGCCCACGCCCAGGTCCCCTGCTCTGACCCTGAAAGCCCTCCAGCCTCCACCTCCACCCTCTGCCAGGCAGACCAGAGCACTGCTCCCACCTCTGAGCAGGGCCCCTGTCCTGGTCTGCTGTGTGTAGAGCCTGAGGTCACACAAGTTGAGTGCCAGAGTCCTGGGGTGCACTGCCTGAGTGTGGCAGGGTAGGGCCCCCTCCATGGGGCCTCACTCCTGCTTGTCCTGCTTCAGAAGAGCTGAGCAGGGAAGCGAAAGGCACAAAGTCAGTCTATCTGGCTTTGCAATCTTGGCCTCTCCTCAGCTGCGTGGCACAGAGAGGTTTCTTGCCATCTCTGAGCTTAGCCTGCCTAGCTGCAAGGGGATGATGATGGCATCTGACTCCTGGGCTGTGAGTGTCGTCGGAGGGGACCTAGATAATCGCTGACAGGTTCCCAGGGCACGAAGCCCTCATGAAAGGGACCACAGGCATGATCAGGTCCTAGGAGCGCCATGCTGCCCTGGACTCCAGACCTGTGATCCTCCCGCGCTGCTCCTGGGACACTGCCCTGGACTCCAGACCTGTGATCCTCCCGCACTGCTCCCGGGGTCTCTTGAGGGCCCACAGCCTCTCTGCCCTGCTCTGTGCCCCATTCCTGGGCCCTCCCGCCGGTGGACCCTTCTCTGCGCTGTTCCCTCCTCCTCTCCCAGATCACCTCTCTATTTCCCGGCTCCCCGGACACAGGTGTGAGGCTAGCAGCTGTGACTGTGCAGGGTGAAGGGCTGATGCCCCGGCCACCCTCCCAGGCTCGTAAATCTGCCCTATTCCCCTCAACCAGGCCGCCTGCACAATCCAATATATTTCACTTACAAGCTGGTCTATTACCTGATTCATAACCGATCTGTCACCCTGAGAGATCAATGCATCCGT
Source organism: Piliocolobus tephrosceles (assembly GCF_002776525.5). Taxonomy (NCBI): domain Eukaryota; kingdom Metazoa; phylum Chordata; class Mammalia; order Primates; family Cercopithecidae; genus Piliocolobus; species Piliocolobus tephrosceles. Next base: position 145,617,171 of record NC_045440.1, read on the forward strand.
GGGATGCCACATACATAACACCTGGTGCGTAATTGAATTCAGGCTCCCTGGCATCTCAATGCGTGGCAGGCACCGCTGGGAACCTCAGCTCCCTCCCCTGGGAGAGGGGCAGGGGCAGGGAGAACGTGCCTCCTGGCTGCAGCATGGGGGGCGCAGCTCCAGAAGGACGTCTGCAGTTCTAGGCAGGGCTGGATGATTTGGATCCTGGGCGTTGTTGCCATTCTGTCTCAACTCCATTTGAAGAGACCTCAGAGCCTTTTCTCCCACACCTGAGCAGTGGGCCCCCTCTCTGCCTGCACACTCACTGCCTCTGAGCGGCCCAGCCCATTGCAGACAGTACAGACCCAAAGAGCCAAAAGTGCTGCATTTACCAGGCGCCTAGCATATCAAAATGCCAGCTACTCAGAACCACATCCTGAGCTCCTGTTTCCTGTGGTTGGACATCCTTACGGACCTCACCTCTGGCGGCTTCAGAGAGGCCAGGAGGCACAGGCTGGGTGCCTTGGGCAGCTGAACCTTTCTGAAAGCCTGGGGGCTGACTCTGGCTGGGTGCCCTCGGCACCTGGACCTTTCTGGAAGCCTGGGGGCTGACTCTGGCGCCAGACACAGGCAGGGCTCCCCTCACTCATCCAGCCTCGCACTCCGTCATTGATTCTCCTTTTCATGATGGTGGCACCCATGATGGAAATAGCATCTCAGCTCCTGTGAGGATCTATACCCCAAAATAGCAAAATAATTCGCATCGTGCGAGAATTTTTCAGGCAGAGGCATGCAGGCTGGAGTTATTGGGGCCGTGTTTCCACACGCACCTAATGTATGGACACATCTATTTCTGGGGCCGCCAAATCAATCCATGGGGAAGCCTGGGGAGCTCTGTGTCTCCCATGTGTCAGGGCATGGAGGGAGCGCTGGGCGTGGGGGGCAGGGCCAGAGGCCCAGTTGCTTGGTCCACCATGGAGGCTGCCAGGCGCTGAGGAGGGTAATTAAATACACCCCCCACACCCCTCACTTGTGTGAAGGTCAGAGGACAAAGGACGGATGAAGGCATCTGGTCACCTCTGAAGGGCCACAGAGACGCCTCTCACCCTCACCCCACATCGCAAATGAGAAACTGAGGCCCAGTCAGGAAGGCACTGGGTGGGCAGAAACCAGGATCCCATTGCTTCAGGCTCCGTGAGTGGCTCCCTCGTGCCCACACGTATGCACAGAGACACACACGGACACACACACGAGCACACATATACAAACACGCACATACACAGACACACACGGAGACACACATGGGCACACACAGAGGCATACACAGACACCACAATGCAGATATATGCACACGTGCAAGGAACACATGCACACACACATGCACACACAAACATGCACGCACACATGCTCACACATGCTCACACATGCAGACACATGCTCACACATGCACACGCATGTAGACACACATGCACACAATGCTCGCACACATGCTCACACCTGCACACATATGTTCGCACACATGCTCACACATGCACACAAACATGCACACGCACGCACACACATATACTCACACACACACAAACATGCACACACACATGCTCACACACATGTGCACACACACATGCACACACAGAAGCAAGACACACAAACACGGACACACGGACACACAGGCACATACACATCCGGAAGCACTTATGAGGGAGTCGTGGCATCTCTGCCTCTGGTGGCCTCTCCTGCAGGGGTCTCCACCTGGCAGTACTGGGGGCCCCACCTGAGCCCTCGCCTGAGACCTCGCCTCCCCTCTCCCCACTATGGGATATGCCAGGGCAGGGTGTGGCTTGTTCACGGAAGTGAGCCCCAGGGTGGATGCAGGGCTCCTAGAAGTCTCTCCCAAGGGAGCACAGGCAAGCGCCCTCGGCGGGGCACAGCTGGAGCAGCACCTCCATAGCCACACGGCTCTGGGGTGAAGCCTGGTTCTTGGGCTGAAGGCCCTTGGTGCCTGAGGGCCTCCCGTGTTCCCATCTGGAAAGCGGGGTTGGCAATGATGCCCACCTGCACAGCCAAGCAGGTCCAACACCTGGTGCCAAGCTGGCCCCAGGCACACGGGCACAGAGACCCCAGAGTGGATGGTGGGATGTGAGGGAAAGGGGAAGGACAGGTGACAGCAGAGGCGGGGTCTGAGCCAGAGTCGTGCAGGATGCACTGCCCAGCCCCCCTTTCCCTGAGCCCTAAACAGATTCACAGAAGGTCTCAGCCAAAGGGGCTCTAGAGACCGGGAGGTCCATCTCACAGATGGGGAAGAGAGAAGAGGTTCATTCAGGATACACAGCAGATCACAGACCCTCAGAGCTCAAAGGACCTCCAGCCTGCTTCCCTGCCATATGGGAACTTGCAGAGCAGTCACCAGGCAGGAAAAGGGGCAGAGGCAGGATCTGCCCTCTTCCTCTGGGACTCGCCCCATCTTGAGCCCAACAGATGAAACCATTGACAGTGGAACCTCCCCTGGGAGGACTTCAGCTCACAGCGCAAGGGCTGGCCTGAAAGGGAGGACCCAGGGAAGGGGTGCTGGGAGGGCTGGGGACCCGGCAGCTCCTGGCCGGCGTCCTCTGTGAACTGCAGCAATTCATTATCCTTCCTCTAGCTGATGAGGGAGATCGGGAGGACAATTAGTCTTGGAATTACCGCTGAGGAGACCGTTAAGAGAAAAATAAATTAAAAAGAAATCCATTCGAGCTGTAATTGTAATACAGTGTATCATAGTCAATTGAATCGCAAATACAAGCTGGTCCCTTGTCGATTGATTTCAGCGAGTAAACAATTTGGGTATTTAAATTGGAAACTCGCCGGGAAAAGGAGCAATGATTTGGTAAAAGGGAGAACTGAAAACTTTAGTCCAAAAATTGGTTCTAGGCGTCTCGTTGCTACAGGACTGTGCGGGTGACCCTAGATGGGAGGGAGGTCACCAGCTCCTCCCTGCCTGCAGGTCAACGTCACCCTGTCTGGAAGCTACCTGGACCCCAGCAGCGTTACCTGACCTGTCACACCTTTGTTCCTGTGTTCTTCCTCCTCTGTGCCACCCACGGTGAATGTGGCTCCTCTGTCTACATGGAGGCACTTCCACCACACTGGGAGCTTCTGGGGCACAGGAGTCCTGCTTTACTTCCTGTGTTGAGCCCAGGTAGGTGGGATGGGGGTGCTTAGAAGGCAGTTCTCCAGAGAACAAATGAATGAATGGGTGGATGTGTGGGGGACAGATGGGGAATGAATGAATGCATAGATGGGGGATGGATGGATGGATGAGTGGGTTGGTGGATGGGTGGATAGATAGGTGGGTAGATGGATGGGAGCTGGATAGGGAATGGATGGGTAGATGGTAGATGAATGGGGGATTGGATGAATAGATGGATGGGTGAATGGAGGAAAGATGGGCAAATGGCTGGGGAATGGATGGGTGAATGGATGGATGGGTGGGTAGGGGATGGATAGATGGACGCACAGATGGAGGATGGATGGGGATGGATGAGTGGATGG
>NC_045440.1:145620690-145629717 GCF_002776525.5 Piliocolobus tephrosceles
GGATAGAGAGATGCTTAAACAGATTTAAAAGACTAAGCTATTGACAACAGGTAGCCATTTCTCCCCTCTGCAAGAACTTTGGGCCTGAGACTCCAGAGCCTTTTCTTAATCTTCCAACAAGGAAACTATTTCGTAGCAAAAAAAAAAAAAAAAAAAAGCAGAGTCACACCTGAGGCCTCCAGGATTCCCTGGCTTCCTCATCACCCTGAAGCAGCTGGCCTCCTGTGCAATGAAGAGGGTGCCTGAAGACACCAGTTAGAAACAGTGCCCCATGTGGAGGGGTACTGTCCTACAGGATGGGGTGTGTGCTGAGAACAAGAGACTTTTATCTGGAGCTCCTTCTCCCCCAGGCAGAACCTATGGGGTGGGGTCTCTCATGGTCACATTCTCCACCAGTTCACATTCCCTTCCTAGGGACTGCCCAAGATAATGCCCAGTGCCGGAAGGTTTCCACCAGGGGTCACAGGAATGGCTCTGCTGCCCTGGGGGCTGAGTTGGTCACCTGTCTGGTGGCACCAAATTAACAAGCAAAGCAGCATGAAGACAGTGGCTGGGGAATCAACCCTGATTATCAAGGACAAGAGGCCTGAAGAACCACGTGAAGAGAGCGTCCACAACCCAGAGGATCTCCTGGATACAGCTGTGTTACCATGATGTCCAGTGGAAGACACCACAAACCCATTCAGGAGGGACCTCCAAGCCTGAAAGCCTCAGAGTGATGGTTTGACTCGCACCACCAGTACAATAACTTCCAACAAGCTGAGGGTGAAGAAAAGGGGAACTATAGCAAACTGCATTTTCCGAAAACGGTCACCCTACCACTCTCCCATCAGGAGGTGGTGCTGTGGTTTGAATGTGTCCCCCAAAGTTCATGTGCTGAAAACACAAACGCCAATCAATGCAATAGTGTTGAGTGGTGGGGCCTTTCAACACTATTGCAAGGGTGATTAGGTGATGATGGCCCCACCCTCACGATGGATTCATGTCATTGTTGAGGGAGTGGTGAGAGAATGGGTACAACTGGTGAGAGAATGGGTACACCCTTTCCCTCTGTCTCACATGTGCTCTTGTCCTTCTGCCATGAGATCACGGAGCAAGAAGGCTCTTCAAAGATGCTGGCACCTGGACCTTGGACTTCCCAGCCTCCAGAACTGTAAGAAATAAATCTCTGTTCAATACGAAGTATTCAGTTTTGGGTATTTGGTTATAGTAGCACAAACAGACTAAGACAGGTGGAGTCTCCTTCCCCTTCTCTGGAACCTAGGGGGCTTGTGACAGCTCCAACCAAGAGAATGTGATGGAGGTGACGCCACGTGACTTCTGAGAAGTCATAAAAAGGATGCAGTTTCTGCCTGGCTCACTCTCTTGAAATGCTCCCCCAGGAGCCAGCTGCCATCTTGTAAGGAAGCCCAATCCACATGGAGAGGACACATGTGGGTGTTAGAACCCTCAGCCCCAGCTTAGGTCCCAGCAGACAGCCAGCATCAACCAGGAAGCATGTGACTGAGGCTTCAGGTGATTCTAGCCCCAAGCCTTTGAGCCAAACCTAGGGGGCAGAAGGCTGGCGGGGTGAATAAGACTAGGGATATGTAGGGCCCAAGGGAAGGGACCCATGTTCCTGCCCTCGTCCAGGCCCTGCATTTTCATTTTGCAATGGGACACCCGAATCCTGTGGCTGCTGCTGAGCTGAAGGGACCTCTCCAGGGAGCTCCCTCAGCAGATCCATGGCTCGGAGCTCAAGGGGCCCAGCAGTGTCCTGGGGCCCTAAGGCCAGCAGCAGAGAAGTTCCTGGGTGGTGGGTTCCCCAAGGCAGGGTCCCCACAGCTCCTGCATGAGGAGGGTGCCAGGTGCAGCCTGAGCCTCCATGCCCTGCAAGCTTGTCCATATCATCCTCCCAGGCAGGATTTGAGGCAGAGCTGTGTGATCCACACTGTCTCCGTCGTACCAGAGACAGCCAGCAAAGAGGGCAAGAGAGAGAGGGCCACAGACTCCTGACCCCACCCCGGTACATGATTCCCACTGGAGAGACACCTCTGGTCCACCTACTGTGCACCGTTCTCTCCATCACGTCAGCGGGAACTTTCCCCGGAAGTTCAACCATTCTGACCTTTGGGTTCCCATACATTGTGTCCAGCCTGGGAACCAGAAGACTGATTTTCATTCGAGCTCTGCCATAGAGGTGCTGTACGACTTGGGGGAAGCCCAGTTTCTCTCTAGGCCTTGGCTTCTCAAGAAGGAGGGGGCTGGTGAGGGTGCCGAGATGCCCTCCCTCACTGGCCTGCTGCCTCCCGAGGTGCTCCTGTGGCTACTGCCTTCCTGTCCACCCCTTCTCCTATCCTGTCCTGCCCTGGCACCAGATGCACACCCGCCAGGTGGGCCTCTCTGGCTGGGGCCGCTCAGCTGGGACAGCGGGCAGGGGTCTCAGCCTCCTGCTGCTCCAGACAAGGGGACCTGAAGGTGACTCTGACACTTCTGAGTGGGGAGGCCACGTCTGGCTGGGTGGTAGCAGCTGCTGCCAAGGCAGCACTGTCCTGGCATCCCCTCCTGCTGGCTCTCGGCCTGAACTCCTCACCCCAGAACACCTGCTCCCACCCAGGGCCCACCCCAGGGAAGTGCTGATGGGGCAGGGGCTCGGGGCAGCCAGTCACAGCAGTGCATTCCACAATGGGCTGACCTTCCCCGTGGCCTCCAAGGTCACACAGCTCACAGAGAACGAAGGCAGAGCCCCCAGCCTGGTCCCCCCTCCCTGGAAGCCTGGCTCAGGCCCCTCTCTGCAGGCAAGCCCCTTCTCTCCAGGCTCCATTTCCTCATCTGTAAACTGTGCACGTGACCCGGGCCCAGGGGCTGTCTGCCCCCACAACTGGGTTCCCAGCTGCATAGGAGAGAATTGGGTGGTGAGCACCTGGCCCTTCCACCATCAATTCTCAGCCTGCCCTGCCCCCAGAGCCTCCTCTCTCAGCCTCATCATGGGCCTCCCAGCAGCTGCGGCCCTGCCTGGACTGAGTCTGGCCTCCTCAGCCTCTGGGGCCCTCACACCTGCAGCCAGGAGGTGCCAAATCTAATTTGCTCCCTGACACCTTCTCGGACATCCCAGAGCCAGCCTGTGCAGTGGCAAATCTGAGAAGATGACAGCAGCTCTTGGGGGAACCGTCTGCCCAGCTCCCCCGCTTGTCACTGAGCCCAGCAGTGCTGCCTCAGTGTTGTGTTTCTCAGGCCCCTGGGAAGAAAATTGCTGAGAAATCGCTTCATGGAATCTCTAAAACCCTGAAGCACTGTGTGTGGTGCTGGCTTTGTGGGGGTTTCAGGCCTTGGCGGAGGGCATGGGGCGGGGAAAGGCTGGGGCCATCTCTTCCGTCTGCCTGAGCAGGAACCAGCGTCTGCAGACCTGGCTGGAATGTGCGTGGAGGGGGGCGCACTGTCTCCTGGGGGGTCACAGATTCCACCTGCCCTGCAGGGTCTGTGTGCACCCCCCACCCCCAGTCCTTGGCTGAGGAGGGTGCTGGGGACCCCTCAGTGCTGGCCGCTGTGCTGACGCAGCCTGGGGCAGCTGGGGAGACACTTTGCCCTCAGTGCACTGCCCACCTGGTGCCCTCCGGGCAAAGGGGAGCAGAGCGGCCACTCTGCATGGGTCCTTCTGTTCTTGGCAGTCCTACTCCCTACTCCTGGGGGAACAGGTGCAGAGAAGAGGAGCCTGGGATTGCCACAGAGCAGGCTCTACTCTGCCAGGGACCCCCTTCACGCCCCCAACGTGGACCTGGGTGGCAGGCAGCAGAGAGGCCACAGCCTGGGAGCAGCCAGGGCCAAAGCCAATCCTTAGCTTTCAGAGTAGGAAACTGCGGTCCCATGAGGGGCAAGGGCTTGTCCTAGGCCCTCAGGGAGGAAGGCAAGGACCTCCACCCATCAAGGGCTCGGTGTGGCATTCCAGGCCGCTCAGGCAGCCTCCTCCTTGGTGAAGCCTCTCTTGGTGGGGGCTGGGACAGCCCCAAGCAGGGAGCAGTGCCCTGGCTCCACGCAGAACCAAGGCAACTTCCCACTCCACCACCACAGCAAGGTTCACAGCACGCCCCTCCCCAGCTGTGAGCACAGATTCATGTTCATACACAAGCTCACACACAGCCACACTCACTCCCCAGCAAGCCCCAGCCTGCCTCCCGCAGTCCTGTTGGCTCCATTCCCACCCAGATCCCACCCAGGCTTCATCTCAGGGGTCCCTGACAGATGAAGACAGGCGCGTGGCTGGATAAGCTGCAGTGGTTTATTCGGGGGCTCAGCTGGGGCCAACACAAGGGTCAGTGGAGTCTGCACAGGGGAGGACAGCAGGCAGCTGTGAAGCTATCGGGTCCATTGCAGGCAACACAGCGGACTCCATCAGCTCCCAGCTCCGGACCAGGATGGGTGCTCGGGGCTGGAGAGCCCACATCACAGCCAGCTGAGGGTTCAGCGGCCCATGCTGCAGATGAGAAAGTGGAGGCCCTGACCAGGTGACAGGGAGAGCCCAAGGTGCCAGAGGGTGGGTGAGAAGTACCTGGGCCTGGTCTGGGGCTGACAGTGGAGGTAGGGCCCTGAGAGGGGAGTGGCCACCTGTAGCTGCAGGGGCCAGCCCAGACTCTCCTGGCCCTGGTCAGGCTCCATGCAGGCCTCGGTCACCTGTCCCCACGTTCAGCACCATCTCCTGCCCTGCACTCCATCCCTGCCCAATCCATCCTTCCCGGCCGCATCCATGTGCCCAGGCTGGGGACGCCTGTGGCTAGAGCCTTCCCGAGTCCACTGGAGCTCCCCAGGCCCAATTCAGCAGGCCCTGCCTGGCGCACCCACCAGCTCTCCCTCTCCTGGGCACACCCTCCATCTGACTTCAAAGCCAGAGGCCCACTGACCTCACTCTTCCCTGGCCCCTCCCTCTCCCCTCCTCCTGCCTCTCTCCAATCCTTCCCCCTCTCCCTCCCTCTCCTCTCCCTCCCCCTCCCTCCCTCCCTTCTCTCTAATCCTTCCCTGCCAGGGAAATCCTCTGTGGACTCCGGGACTGGGGAGAATGTCCCCCTCCAGCTCCTCTCTGGGGAGCCACTTGCTTCTGAGGCCCCATCACGTGACCCTCTAGCCTTGGGCAGACAGCAAGGGGGCAGCTGCTACTTCTCTGTACTTTCCCACGATGACTTTTCTGCAGTGAGCATGTATCATTTTTGCATGACCAATAAATCTATTTTCAAAAGAAAAACTGAAAACCCCTATGAAAGTCCAATAAGGACAAAATGCCAGTTGCCTGGCCGTGGGCAGAGGCAGCTGGAGACAGGGCTGTGGGCAGCGAAGTCCCTGGGGCCAGGAGCTGGGCCTTCTGGAGGAGCAGAAGGAGGCAGCCAGGGAGGGGGCCCCTCAGGACTTGGTGGCAAACTCACTGCTGGCTCCCCAAAATCCGATTCCCACAGGAAGCAGGGAGGCGACGGAAGGGCGAGGCCATGGGTCTGGGCCGGTGAGGGGCCTCTTGGGTGCTGAGCCAGGTGCCCAGCAGAGGGCCCAGTGATGTGCAGGCAGCTCCTGCAGGGCTGAGCTGGGCCAAGGCACCTGGTGCTATGGGGCTCCCCATCAGAGCCCAGCTCTTCAGGAAACCCTGGCCTTTTCAGGATTCTCCCCAAAATGCCAGTCCCTGGAGACACCTGTCCCGCCCTCAAAGCTCTCCATAGTGGGTATGGAGAGGGGGTCCTCAGGGTTGGCAAGAGGCATGGCCAGGGTCTGAGGGCATCAGGGCTCAGGGACCGGCCAACTCAGACATAGCCAAGGTCGAGGGAGCAGGTGATGACACTGGGTGTGGCCTGCCTGGCCCTGGGAACCCAGAAGGGAGGACTGGTGGCCATTGCAGGGCTGCACCTGGAGTCAGAGCAGACCCCGCTCCCCGCCCACAGCCCCAGCCTGGCCCCATCCACACTGCAGTGTCTCCCTGGACCCTTCACTCCAGCCTGGCGCTTGGCCTTGGCACATCCAGAATCCCCTCGAGGCTGCCCCACCCCTACCACCTCCTCTCCCCGCCACCCCGGATTTGGGATGGTCCCTGTCAGTGCCCCACTGCACCCAGTCCCTGGATCCGTCAGGATATTTCTCCCATCATGCTCAAAACATGGCCCCTCACTTCCGCCCAGAACTCTCTGGGCTCTGCCAGGCCGAAGGTCTACCTCGCGCCGGGCCCGGGCTGTTCCCTCTGCTGGAATGATTTTCCCTGCACCTCGCTCTCGGTGAGGCCTGTTTAAAATCACAACCAGCGTCACTCCAGCCCCTGCTACGGTCTGAGTGTTTGTGTTCCTCCAAAACTCAAACATGAAAATAACCCCCAGGGTGACGGTGTGAGGGGTAGGGCCTCTGGGAGGTGCTGCGGTCCTGAGGGTGCAGCCTCCTCGTGGGATCCAGACCCCAAGAGCTCCCGCCCTCCCTCTGCCACGTGAGGATGTAGGAGAGGTCGCCCTCAGCAGCCTGGAAGGGCCCCATCAGAACCCAGCCCCTACAGCACCCTGATCTGGGACTTCCAGCCTCCAGGGCAAAGGGCAGTTTCTTCTGTGGTTGAAGCCACCTGTGGTGCTTGGTTACGACAGCTGAGCTGCTGAGGACCCACCGACAAGGGCTCCCTCCCCCAGCACTTCCCACCTCAGGGGCTTCACCTGTGGCCTCATCACACTCTCTGTCCATGCTCCTAGCCAGACGGTTGCGCCTGCAGGCAGAGACCTGTCTTGTCCACGGAGGTGTCCAGGGAAGTGTCCACGGAGGTGTCCACGGACACCATGAATGTGTACTGATCGAGTGAACAAATCTGTGATGTGCACGGCTGTTTCCAACTCCCAGGCACTGCACTGCTCTGGCAGAGTGACAGCCGGACCAGGATCCAGCTGTGTTCAGAGGGACCCCCCACTTCCTTACTGCCTGGGGATGAGGGTGGGGGCGCCCCAAGGATGGTGGTGCTCAGTGTGCCCCTCAACACAACGCAGTGTCCTGGTGTCAGTGGACAGGGTCTAATGAGAGGTGGCAGCAATGGTGGTCGGGGGCAGCCTTGCAGTGCCTGACACCCCCATCTTCTGGACAGAACTGCCCCTCCCATCCCCATGTGTGTCCCCCAAGATTGGGAACTGGGTCTCGTCCATTGCCCTTGTCCACCACCACCCCTCAGCCTCACCACACACACTCTGTCCAAGCCAGGGCAGCAGGGCCCAGCTGTGAACCTGAGAACACCCAGGAGAGCTGTCCCCCGTGACCTACCCTCCCTGCCCTCACACCTGGAAGGCAGACTGAGCTGAGAGAGGGGAAGGGCAGGCCAAGGGAGCAGCAGCCTGGGAGGGAAGTCCCCGCCCCACCCAGCACACACCGGCGAGAGGCCGGCTGGCAGTGGCAGCCCCACGTGGGCACCTTTGCTGAGGCTGCCAGCTCAGCCCCACCCAGCTGGGCCTGGACACGCCCTTCAGCATCTAGTGCGGGCCACATTCCCTGAGCTCTGGAGCCTTGGTGGTCAATGGGCCAACCCTCTGCCTGCACTCCAGGCTGGCTTCATGGTGCTGTGGAATTCCAGGAGAGGCCTGGCTGGGGACACAGAGACGGATGGCCCTCCGGCCCTGTGCAAAGCCAGCCCAGCCTCTGCCTGCCTCAGCAGATGGCATGTGGCACCTGCTGGCTGAGTGGCCCTGTGACGGGGCAGATCTGAGAGGGAGAGCTTCCCATGGCATCCTCTAGGCCCAGGCCATGAGCCTTCCCCTCTCCCTGCTGCCCCTCAGCCCCAGTTCCTCCAGACCCCTAACTGGGTCTCTTAACCTCCAGGGCCCGGCGTAGAAGCTCCCACCTCCGCCATGGTGCCCCTGCCCCTCCTCTGAGGGCTGAGCCTCAGCCATATGGCACTGGAATGAATGCCCCTGGGGAGACCTTTGGATTGGAACAGATGGGCGGACGCTGGCGCAGTGCAGAGGGGCAGGGGCCGGGCCAGGGGCTGGGGTTTGGGGCTGGGAAGGATGAGGTCCGGGCTCTCACTGATCGGCTGAGCAACACAGGTATAATCACTGGGACCTGAGGAGCTGCCTGGGCTCTGGCGTCCTCTGGCAATAGGCTCGGGGGCCCAAGAGGGGTCTCTAGGAAGATGCTACTGCAGGGTTTTGGAAATTGACTCTCAGGGAGATGGGGCTGGAGGGTGTCGGCCTCCCGGCCTGGCACAGCAGCATAAAACCCCCTGTCCCACCCCGCCCCTCCCTGCACTGGTCAGCAGCCTGGGCATGGGGCACAGGGCACTGGCTCCCTCCACACTCTCCCTCCTGCCTGACAGGAGCAAAGCCTGGGGTGGGGGATGAGCAGAGGCACAGACTCAGGCCGGCCCGAAGTCCTTGGCAAGGATCAACCCCTCTGAGCTATCCCCATTATCTGTAAAATGGGCAGATACTTGGCACTGACCCTGCCTGGTTGTTTATCCTCCTCTCAGTCAACAAATCTGCCTCGGGTGTCCCTGGGCCCCACAGTGGTCTGGACACCAGACAACAGGGACCAGGGTTTAGGACCCCATCAGAGGGGAGATAAAACAGGGAGAGGAGATGGTAGGTGAACGGTCATGGAGAAATTGCCTAAGGGCCAGGCGTGGTGTCTCATGCCTGTAATCCCAGCACTTTGGGAGGCCGAGGAGGGCAGATCACGAGGTCAGGAGATCAAGACCATCCTGGCTAACACGGTGAAACCTTGTCTCTACTAAAAGTACAAAAAATTAGCCAGGCATGGTGGCACACACCTGTAATCCCAACTACTCAAGAGGCTGAGGCAGGAGAATCGCTTAAACCCTGGGAGGTGGAGGCTGCAGTGAGCTGAGATTGTGCCACTGCACTCCAACCTGGGTGACAGAGCAAGACTCTGTCTCAAAAAAAAAAAGAAAGAAAGAAAAAAAGGAAGGAAGGAAGGAAAGAAAGAAGGGGAAAAGAAAAAGAAGAAAGAGAAAGAAAGAAAGAGAGAAAAAGAAAGAGAAAGAGAGAAAGAAAGGAAGAAAGAAAGAAAGAAAGAAAGAAAGAAAGAAAGAAAGAAAGAAAG
>NC_045440.1:145629727-145631726 GCF_002776525.5 Piliocolobus tephrosceles
AAGAAAGAAAGAAAGAAAGAAAGAAAGAAAGAAAGAAAGAAAGAAAGGGAAAGAAAGAGAAACTGCTTAAGGAATGGCTGACCCCAGAAAGGGCTCTGGCCCTCTGCTGCTGTCCATGGTGCTGAGAGCTTGAATGCTGGCCAGAGGCGATAGCCAGCAGGCCAACAGCAGGCAGGCAAGGGCAGGTGGTCATGGGCAGGGGTGAGCAGCAGCATTAGGAACACCGCAGGAGGGGCAAACAGGCCGCTGCCAGGCCCAGCCACAACGATGGTGGAACGCTTGAACCATGCAGCCAGACCCCCAGACTCTGGCCTCACACTTCCCATGGTGCAGCCCAGGAAGCCCTCACGCGCCCTCCCTAGTGGCTGCCCCAGCAAGGATGGGGGGAGCCCAGAGCAGGCCCATTCCTCTTGCACAAGGAATGCTCAAACCAGTGATTACAGAATGAATGAATGGATGAGTGAATGACTGGGGTCTGGATGACCCCAGGACGGGAGAGGAGGAGGGGAGGGGAGGCCACAAACCACAGCAGGATCAGAGTTTGGTGTGTGACCTGGATGACCCAGGCTCCAGTCATTCATTTATTCATTCATTCATTCATCATTATTTGTTCTATAATCCCCATTCTGCCCCAAGCTAGCTGGACTCAGAGAGGTGCAGAGGCTTGCCTGAGGGTGCCCAGCAGGGTGGGGGCATAGCTCAGGTGACAGGCCTCATCCTCTGAGGGAGTGGCTGAGTCTCCCCTGGCTCTTTCCCAAACCCCCACCTCAGCTTTGGGGGATCTCTGGGGTAGCCTCCAGCTATGACTTGTCGGCCTTCCCTGGCTCCTGTGGGTCTTCAGTCCCAGAAAAAGGAGCCCTAGGGTGTAAGGAAGGCTCCAGGGGCACCAGTTGCCAGGGGAGCCTGGCGTGGATGGGCCCCACAGGTTGCTGGGTTAATACAGGACTTCAGTCTGAATTTCAGATAGACAAGGAATTACCGTCTTACTGTAAAAATATCCCAATTATTACACGGGAATTAATGATATTGGAAGATAGTTTGTCCTTTACCTGAAATTCATATTGAATGGGACATGGGTTTCTTTTTGCTTTTGCTAAGCCTGGCAGTCTGGCAGGGGTGTGCATGGTCGGGCTCTACCCAGCACCTCCCAGTGCCCCTCTGCTCTGGCCCTGCCCCACCTGCAGGATCTGGGCTCCTACACTGAACACCAGGCCTGAGTCAGAGGGAGGAGCCACCCAGGTCACGAGATGCAGGCGAGATGGCCGAGTGACTCTGAGCCTGTGCCAGGTGCCCAGAAGCCTCCAGGCCTGACTGAGGATCCAGAGCCCAGATTCCAGCACCGGCTGCTCCAGCCTCAGGGGAGGCTGTCATGCAAGGGCCCCTGCTTTCTGTGCCTGCACCTTCCATCTTCCCCAGCTCGCCTGCCAGGGGCAGATGGCACCTCCTCTGCCTACTCCAGCCCCTGCCTTCCTGAATCCCAGTCACTGCCTCAATGGCATCACCCCAGGGCCAGCCCTCCCACTCCACCCACCCCTGGCCATGGCAATTCTCAGCTCCAAACACCCTCAATGTCTCTCTGATGATGGATTGAGTCTGAGCCCTTGAATGGGGTTCATCACCTAAAAGGTGGCTCTGACCTGCCCACCTTAGCTATGTCAGCATCAACTTTTTGTTCCAGGCAAACACAGTGTGCATGCACCGTGCTTTCTGGCCTCGTCAATGAAGTATCAGGGCTAGTCCATAGCCAGGCTTAGGTTCAGCCTGTGACCAAGGTCAGGGATCAAAATGTAACTAGAATTAGGGTCAGTGTGTGACCAGGATCAGAGCTTAGTTTGTGACCAGGATCAGGGCTCAGGGTGTGACCAGGATCAGGGTTCAGAATGTGACCAGGATCAAGGCTCAGTGTGTCAGCAGGATCAGGGTTCAGGGCGTGGCCAGGGTCAGGGCTCAGGGTGTCACCAGAATCAGGGTTCAGAGTGTGAACAGGATCAGGGCTCAG
>NC_045440.1:145631736-145650861 GCF_002776525.5 Piliocolobus tephrosceles
GTGTCACCAGAATCAGGGTTCAGAGTGTGAACAGGATCAGGGCTCAGGGTGTTAGCAGGATCAGGGTTCAGGGTGTGACCAGGATCAGGGCTCAGTGTGACTAGGATCAGGCTCAGGGTATGAGCAGAATCAGGGTTCAGTGTGTAAGCAGGATTAGGGCTCACTCAGTGTGTGACCAGAATCAGGGCCCAGGGTGTGACCAGGATCAGGTCTCAGAGTGTGACCAGGATCAGGGTTCAGTGTGACCAGGATCAGGGCCCAGGATGTGAGCAGGATCAGGGTTCAGAGTGTGGCCAGGGTCAGGGCTCAGTGGATGACCAGGATCAGGGCTCCGTGTGACCAGGCTCGGGCTCAGGATATGAGCAGAATCAGGTTCAGTGTGTGAGCAGGATCAGGCTCAGTGTATGACCAGGATCAGGCTCAATGTGTGACCAGGATCAGAGCTTAGTGTGTGACCTCATCAGGGCTCAGGGTGTGAGCAGGATCAGCGTTCAGGGTGTGACCAGGATCAGGACTCAGAGTGTGACCAGAGTCAGGGCTCAACGTGTGACCAGGATCTGGGCTCAATGTGACCGGGATCAGGCTCAGGGTGTGAGCAGGATCAGGGTTCAGTGTGTGGCCAGGGTCAAGGCTCAGTGTGCGACCAGGGTCAGGGCTCAGCCTGTGACCAGGTCATATCCAGTGTCCACCCTGGAGAGCTGCCTGTTGAGGACCAGACCACTTCGTGGGCTCCCTTGAGCTTCACTGTGTGGGTTTCTAGACCTTCTTGGAGCACGGACCACTCAGAGCCTGGCCTGGTTGGGAACGGTGCCCATCCTTCAGCTCACTGCCAGTGTCCCTCAGACATGTCCCGCTCTCATCCCACTCACCACTCTGCCAAATAGCATGGGCCACCTCTCGATGAAGAGCCTCAGCTGCCAGGGAGCTGTGAGCCCAGCGCGAGCAGGCATCTGCCCCTGTTGACTGCCGGATGCCAGACCCACAGGCCGCCACCCAACACACTCAGGGTCCGAACGCCTGGGTGCCAGCCCCTGTGAGAGGCTGGGCATGTGTGGCCCTGAGCCCTCCCCGCCCCACCCTGGGTGCAGGAGGACCCTGGGGCCTTGAGGCCCTGCTCTGCTCGGGCAACTGGAGCACCCAGTGCCTTCACATTCCACTGCTGACACTTTTCAAATATCTTATTAGAAATTAATATTTCATTCTCTTCTGTGGATTTAACTTAATTATTCAATTTATTATTGCAATTACTGAGAAGCACCTGGAAGCAAAATTGCTTGCTTTGAGCAGAGGAGACAGTCAAGGAGGCAGGAATCTTGCCAAGCACATCCCAATTTCAGAATGAGCTTTGCAGCCTTCACCCCTGGCGATGCCTCCTTGTGTCCCACTGAAGTCGCTCTTGCTGCGGTTAGGAAACAAAACTTCTTCTCCCTGTCATGGTTGGCTGAAGATGCTTCCTGTTCCCTGAGTGTTACCTCCTGGGTGGGGCTTTCCTAGGGTGGAGCCAGAATCCCTGTTTTTGCTAAGAGGGGGACCCTGAAGGCAGCACCCCCATTTCTTCCTTCCATATCATGCTGGGGTTCACTGCCCAGACAGGCAGGAGGAAAAGGAGGGAGAGACGAGGAAGGAGGAGGAAGGCTGGGGAGAGAAGGATGGCAAGAGATGGAGGGCAGGAGGAGGGGAGAGGAGTGGGGGCCTTGTTTTTGCTACCATTCCCAGGCACAGCTTCTAATCCGGCCCTGCAGGTCGGGTCCCATATCTACAACCTTGCCTTCAAGTAGAGGCTGTCGCACTTTACAGATTCCGGTACCAAAACTCCAGGAAATGCGGTGATTTGTCCCTGGGTGCCCAGGTGGACCTGGCCTGGTGGGGACTCAAACCCAAGGCCATGGGCCACAGGGATGAGGTCTCCTGGCCAACACAGCCCTGCTACTGGAGAGGTCGCAGCTGCCCACAGTTAAGCCCCAGGGCCCCCTCCCCTCACCCGCCTTCCTGCCTGTCCATTTCCTGGGAGAAGAGCAGAGGTCCTGGGGGGACAGGGATGCAGGACTGGATTCCCGGGATGACCCTGAGTCCTACCTATGAGGACGGCTCTGCCCTTCCCCCCTGCCCCTCCAGGCCTCAGCCGTCCCTCTGGCTCCCAGCCTCCCAGTCTCCTTCACCCCAAGGGCCCGCTGCCCAGGACGACCCGTGGGCTGCTGTGTGTTTGCTCTGGCCCACCGTGGATGGGCGCCAGCCCAGAGCTGGGAGTCACATGCCACCTGGGAACAGCAGGGGGTGGTGAAGAGACGGAGGGAAAAGGTGGGATCTGGGGTCCAGTCACTCTGCCCTGGTGTCTTGCTTGCCTGAGGGTCATGTGGGAGCACTGGAAAGAAACCACCACTGTGTCCCGCCTTAGGCCTCAGGTCCACAGAGCAGAGCGCCTGCAGGGTAACAGCAACGTAGCCCACAAGGGTAGCAGAGACGGGCAGTGAGCTCCGCGGCCGTGATGAATGAGGCTAGACGCCGGGCGGGCTGCAGGACCTCATCCGTAACGCTCAGTGGACCTGCAAGGTAGCACGCATTCCCCATTTCACAGATGAGGAAACGGAGGCTCAGAGAGGGGAAGCCCCATGCTGAGGCCCCACAGTGAGGAGGCCTCTGCTCCCAGCGCCCTCCGCGGCCCTGCTCTGCCTCCAGCCCACTTGCCAGACTCTGCCCTCAGAGGTGGTACTCAGGGCAAACTCCATCTGCCCCAAGTCTGGAGCTCTGGGAGGCTGGGTCTGGGTCCCAGGGAGAGATCTTGATGGGGAAGCCTCTGGAGAGCCACAGGAGACCTCAGGGAGCCTGTCACACCCCGAGGGCAGGGTCGGGCCCTGGTGGCTTCCAGGTTAAGCCAGGGAGGGCGGGGCCCCAGATCCAGACCCGGGACCAGAGAACCAGGCCCCCTTGGGCTTCTGATCTGCTCAGCACAGAGGGGCATCTACGTTATCTCCCAAGCTTCTGAGTGAAAGGTGCCACTATGGTCATGCCCCAAAGACGGCATGCACTGAACTGTCCTGGGCCATCAAAAGGCAAACAGAACCTAGCACAACGCGCCAACCGGTAGGCAGTGCAGCCCACCAGGCCTCAGGGTCACGAGACCCAAGCTAAAAACCTGGCCTGGCGCCTGCTAGCTGTGCGACCTCGGGCTGAATACCGTACCTCCTGGCAGTCCCGCAGAAGATTCTGTGAGATGAAGGATTGACGGAGAGAATCTGTGTAAAGTACTCACTCCTTGCTGGCATACAGTAAGCACTCAATAAATGGCAGCTATGAGTGTGGTGCATTGTCACGTCCTGTAAATGCCTCGTGTGTGAACGCTCCTCCACTTAGCCCCTGAAATGTTTTGTGCTTATGAAAAATACTTGATTGATCATTGCCTGGATACTGTAATTTTCTATTTACTGAGGCCCAGCCTTGTGGCTCCAGGAGCCAGGGGCCCTCGGACAGGGATTTGCTCCCTGGGGCCCTCACTCACTCATTCACTCACTCATTCCCTCACTCACTCATTCACTCATCCACTCATTCACTCACTCATTCACTCACTCACTCATTCACTCATTCACTCACTCACTCACTCATCCACTCATTCACTCATTCACTCACTCATTCACTCACTCATTCACTCATTCACTCATCCACTTATTCACTCACTCATTCAGTCACTCACTCATTCACTCACCCACTCATTCACTCATTCACTCATTCATTCACTCATTTGCTCATTCACTCACTCATTCACTCACCCACTCATTCACTCACTCATTCATTCACTCAGTTACTCATTCACTCACTCATCACTGACTCACTCATTCAGTCACTCACTCACTCATTCACTCATCCATTCCATCCTTTCCTACAGAGAGATCACACCCCCAGGAGTTCACAGACAAGTCAACAGCTATCAAAGACCAATGTGGAAGGTGCTTCTGAGGGTGCAGGGGCTTGGGTCCTGGGAGCCAGAGTGGGGAGATCATGGATAAGGAGAGAGAAGGCACCCAAAACCCAGATCCCAAGGACTCACCTCGCTTCTACCAGCTCATTTCTGCAACAACCACATCTGAGAAACCTGGATGATGCTAAGTCTTGGCCACCCAGGGCACCAGCCCCACCTTGTAGGCTGACCACCAAGGGAGCCCAGGTAGGGCTTTCTAAAGAGCCTGCTTGGGGCCATTTCATCCTCTGAGAGCCATCAGTGCAGTCCTGAGGGATGCAGCACCACCAAAGCGCCCTCCTCACCCTGGCATGTAGGGTCTGTGTCTCCATTACGCTGAGCCCAGCCCAGATCCTTCATCTACAGCAAGAGGCCTCCTCACTAAGCAATGGGGCCTGCAGAGGCTTCTGGAAACCCCAGCACAGGCCGGTGGGGTGGCTGGTGGGAAAAGAGGAGGCTGGGGCCTGCAGAGGTTTCTGGAAACCCCAGCACAGGCCGGGGTGGGGTGGCTGGTGGGAAAAGAGGAGGCTCCAATACAGAGATGAGGGCTGGGACTCAGAATGGCTCCATTGAGTGCGGCAGGCGGGCTTTGCCCAAATGCCTGTCATGACTGAGGATGCCCCAAGTCTGACTATGGACCCTGGCCACACGCTGACCTCTGACCCTGGCCACATATGGAGCCATGACCCTCACCATATGCTGACCTCTGACCCTGGCCATATGCTGACCTCTGACCCTTACCACAGGCTGGGCCCTGCCCCTGATCCCAGACAAGCCTTTGCATTAGTTGTGAATTGGGTCCTAGGACCTGCAGATGAGTGAGGCTGGCTGGGTGCAGTCCCTCCTCACCGTAGAGACTCACAGCCCTTGCCAGGCCTACTTGGTGGCAGCCACTGCTCCCTCATCAAAGGAGGGCCCTGTCTCGACTTCTTCCATGCTCCTATGAGGGCCAGGCAAGAGGTGGACTTCCAAGACCTGGTAGAGCTGAGCCCGAGCCCGAGCTGAGCTGTGACTGTCAGAGCCAGGCAGGGGTTCTCTGGGGGCCTCTTGGAGCTCCCTGGCTGCATGGCCTCGCCCGCCACTCTGAATAGGATGTGTCCAGATCGGGTGCCTGTGATTTCATTCACCACAATCTTGGTGGGTCTGGGCAGAGCAGTCAGGATGCTGATGAGGCTGAGCCCACGGGGAGTGGGGCAGAGGGCAGGGCTGGGTGGCCCTGATTGATCCCTAGCAGGGGAGTGAAGGTGGGGCCAGCAAACCCCTTCCCCACATGGGCCTGCAGGCTGGGAGCTGCTCCCACCTCAGCAACAGAGCCACGGGAGGCGTGGCTGCAGGCCTGTTCACCTCCCTTCAGCCCACATCCAAACTGCCAGGAGTCTCCCTGCTCGGCCCCGAGGCCCACCGTGCCTCTCCAACCTCTCCCCGCTGTCAGCCCCCGATGGTCGCCAAGCCTCCCCGCACCCCCCAGACTCTCCTCACCCATGCAGATGTGGACATGGCTTGCCCTCGCTCCCACCCTCCCTGGCTTCGCCCGCCTTTGGAATACTCCACACTCTGAATCTCCAGCGAGACCCCAGGGCTCTCCTGGTCTGGCCTCTGCTGCTGCCTCACCACCTTTTCTGCTCCTTGGCCCTGACCCTGCTGGGACCTCTCCACTGACAGGGCACCAGGGCTGCAGTGCTCCCTGACCCTGGCTCAGCCACCTTCCCTGCCTCCCCTAACCACCCCCAACCCTCCCCTGCCAGGTGCTCATGTGCGTGGCTATGCTGTAACTGTCCGTGTCCATCTGTCTCTCCTACTGGGAGACCAGGCACTCCTGGGCCCTCTGCAGTCCTGCTGCTGGCTCCTGCCCTCTGCCTTCTGACCACAGGGCATGGGCGCAGCTGGGCCGCCAGGCCTCAGAGCAGTTCCACACCTCCTTGCAAGTGACTACAGGCAAGCCATGTGCTGCCGGGCCCGTCTCCTCTGCAGGCTGGGACAGTGGTACCAGTGAGGCCCGCCCCACCACCCGTGACGAGGCCAACACAGGTAACATTTGCAAACCACAACCTGTCACTCAGATGTGGCTTCCTGTGGCTGCTGCAACCAAGTACCATACGCGGGGGGCTCTAAACAACAGACATGTGTTCTCTCATAGCCCGGGAGGTGAAGTCTGGGGTGGAGGAGTAGGCAGGGCCGTGTGTGCCAGGGTGGGTTCTTCCTTGCCCCGTCCAGCTTCTGGTGGTGCCAGGTGTTTCTGGGCTGGTGGCTGCGTCACCTCATCCCTGCTCCCTCTCCACGTGCCCTTCTCCTCTGGGTGTTTCTGTGTCCTCTCTTCCTCTCAGGACACCAGCTGTCAGATTTAGGGCCCACCATAACCCGGTGAGACCTTATCTTAACTCATTACATCTGCAGAGAACCTGTTCCCAAATAAGGCCATGTTCACAGGTGTTGGGGTAGAGACCCTGATTTGGAGGGACTAAGTCAGCTCTGTACAGGGGTCGTCACCATCGCCACAGTAACTATTACTATGACCAGGGCTGGTTTCCGGCTGGCTTGGGGCCGCACCAGTGTGGGCGAGAGGGGAGGGGCACTGCTCGGAGTATGGCTGGGCACACGCACAGGCTTGCGCATACACGCAGCATGCATCACGGAGGCGGCACCGGCTGCAGGCGGGGGTCCTCTCTGCAGCCTTGCTCCTGCACTCGAGCTACGATTGGCACCTCCCACCCACCTCTCAGCCCACGCTGTCCTGCTTGCATCTGCCCCTATTGCTTGTTCTTCTGTGGATCCTCTCCCAGAGAACTTTTGCTTCGAGGACTCAGAGCTGGGAAGGGGACCCTGATGGCCCCCAGAGACAGGATTCTGTCCAGACCCCACACTCAGGCCACCCACTCTGCTCAGCCTCACTCCTCTGGCTAAAGAGCATGGGCTCTGGAGTCCTGGGGGGCTGAAGGAATGGGGTCACTGCCCCAAGCCCAGGACTAATAGAGGCAGAAGCCCGGGCTCCTCAAGGAGGTTCTCCCCAAGAACCTCCAGAGAGAGCCTGGCAGGACCACAGCAGTTCCCGGCATAAGGAAGCAGCAGGGGTCAAGAAGGGCTCCCCATGGCAGGGCCCTTCCTAGGGCTCAAAGGCCTATTCCCTTCCTGGGGGTCCTGCACTACCTCACTTGCTCCCTGGGCAAGCTGCTGAGCCTCATCCAGAAAACGGACACAATAACAGGTCCCTCACTGCACCCACAACCCCAGTGACAGTCAGGACCACCACTGCACCCATATGACAGTGATAGCCAGGCCCCCCACTGCACCCACACAGCAGTGACAGCCAGAACCCCTAATGCACCCACAACCCCAGTGACAGCCAGGGTCCCCACTGCACCCATACCCCAGTGATAGCCAGGACCCCCACTGCACCAACACAATAGTGACAGCCAGAACTCCCACTGCACACACACCCCAGTGACAGCCAGGACCCCCACTGTACCTGCATCCCAGTGACAATCAGGACCCCCCTCTGCGCCCACAACCCCAGTGACAGCCAAGACCCACATCCTGCCCACAATCTCAGTGACAGCCAAGAACCCCAATGCACCCACACCCCAGTGACAGCCAGGACCCCTTTCCTGTTCACAACTCCAGTGATAGCCAGGACCCCCATCTTGCCCATAGCCCCAGTGACAGCCAGGACCTCCACTGCACCCACAACCACAATGACAGCCAGGTCCCCATTTCTGCCCATAACCCCAGTGACAGCCAGGCCCCCCATTCTGCCCACAGCCCCAACACCAGCAGCTCTGGACACCAGGAGTTCTCTTTGCCATCCAGGATTTTAGTAGCAAAACCTCAGCTGACCCAAATGAGGCAAGGCCACTTGGGGTCTTCACGTGCCCTGCCTAATGTGAACACACAGAAGCCCTGCTGTGAGGGGATGAGCTGACTGGGGAGACCCCAGGGATGTGACACAATATCTGGAAGGTTCACAGTGTGTCTTCACACAAATCCAAGACCTACTGAGTCCATGCTGTCCTGGCCATGCTGGCCCCAAAGGCTGGACTCTGCTTCCACACTCCTCTGGAGGCTACAAGATTTAGATAATGGATGTACAACGCATGGCCTGGCACACAGTAGACCAACCATGGGAGTCTCCAGTGCTCAGTAAGACTCGAGTAGGGCAGCCTTGAGTGAGCAGCTGAGTACTGCAGAACTGAGCAAGGATAGCATCCACCCTGCTCCCTTGCCAGCCTTCCCAGAGTTTACATGGAGACGAACTGAGCCTCCAGCCCACCAGCAGCCAGCATCAGTGTCAGCCAGATGCAGATCCAGCTTTGAATGGATCCTTCAGCCCCAGCTGAGTCTTCAGATGACGCAGCCCTGGCCAACATCTACCTGCAGCCTCACAAGAGCCCCGGAGCCAGAGCCACCCAACCAAGCCACTTCCAAATCTCGACTCACAGAAACCGTGAGATAACAAACATTGATTTGGTTTCAGCCACTAAGCTTTAAGCTAATTTGGCATGCAGTATCAGTAATGGATATACATGCTTCACATGCTTCAAAGGTTCCACTGACACTAAAGGCCTTCCCATGTTCTGTCCCAGCCCTGACCAGCTGCAGCCCAGGGCCCTGTGTCCTGGGGACAGCCATGCTCCAGTGCCAGCCATGTGTCTCAGTACCCACTCCTCCCTGCCTACAGGAGCTGGTGAAGCTTCCTGGTGAGCTCTCCTCACTGGTGCCTCATTCCCCTCCTCTGGGCTCTGAATGCACACTTACCACATGGCCCAGCATGCTCTGTGCACTGACTGCTAGCCCCAGAGGAATTGCCAGTCATAAACTTCTGGAGGTCAGTGCCTAGGAAAAGGGAGGCTTCAGGGTGGCCTTGACCCAGTGGCTCTGAGTTGCAAGAACACAGGGCACCCCTCTGCCATGTGCACCACTGGGACCCTAGAGCCCAGCCCATGCCTAACACACAGGAGGTGCTCAACAAACACATAAAGGATGATGAAGGAAGGAAGAATGAATGGATGCAAGCAAGGAAGGACAGAAAGATGGCTGATGGGTGGATAGGTGATAGATGAATGGATGGGTAGAAGGATGAATGGTGGATGGGTGGATAGATGGACAAACAGATGGTGTACAGGTGGATGGGTGGATGGTAGCTGGGTGGATGGATGAACAGATAGTGGATAGGTGGATAGATGGGTGGATGGGTTGATGGATGGATGGGTGGATGAGTGGATAGATGAGTAAATGGTGGATGGATGGATGGATGAATGGATGGTGGATAGATAGATGGATAGATGGATGGATAGTGGGTGGGTAGATAGATGGGTGGATGGCAGGTAGATGAATGGAAGGTAGATGGATGAACAGGTGGTGGATGGGTGGATAGATGGGTGGATGAGTTGATGGATAGATGGGTGCATGAGTGGATAGATGGGTAAATGGTGGATGGATAAATGGATGGTGGATGGATAGAC
This sequence comes from Piliocolobus tephrosceles, assembly GCF_002776525.5. NCBI lineage: Eukaryota > Metazoa > Chordata > Mammalia > Primates > Cercopithecidae > Piliocolobus > Piliocolobus tephrosceles. Next base: position 145,641,145 of record NC_045440.1, read on the forward strand.
GGATAGATAGTGGGTGGGTGGAGAGATGGGTGGATGGTGGATGGATGAATGGAGGGTGGACGGATGGATGGACAGATGGTGGATGGGTGGATAGAAGGATGGACGGTGGGTGGATTGATGGATGGATGGCGGATGGATGAAAGGATGGATGGTGGATGTGTGGATGCATGGATGGATGGTGGATGGATGGATGGATGGTGGATGGATAGATGGATGGATGGTGGATGGGTGGATGGATGGACAGAGGGATGGTAGATGGGTGGATAAATGGGTGGATGGATGGATGGAGGTGGATGGTTAGATGGATGGTGGATAGGTGAATGAATGGATGGTGGATGTGCAGATGAATGAATGGTGTAGGGGCAGGTAGGGCACTCACCACGGGTGGCATCACTTTCAAACAGAGGTGACGATGATGATGATGATGACAAGCAGGGCAGTGACTCCAGCTGATAGGAAGTAGCACTTGATCTTGTGTCTCTGGAACTGGGAGAGAGAGAGAGGTTGTTTCCATATCCTGGTCCTCCAACCTCCCATCCTCAGGGGGCATCTGGCTTGTGCATACTTTGGGCTGTGGCATGCAGGGGCTGAGCCCACCCTGGGGCAGAGTCCAGACAGAACCTGTGTCTTGCAAGGGGCTCTGCCCTGAGCTGGCATGCCTGTTTATTGAAGAACTGCTCTGGGCTGGCTCTGGAGCCAGGTTCAAAGGGAGGGAGGCAGGAGACTCCGCTTAAGCTTAAGCTCCAGAGTCAGCCAGGCATAGGTGTGATTCATGCTTTGTCCATCTTGAGCTGAGGGATCTCAGTTGTTTCCCTTCTTGGTACCTTAAATTATTTGGTAAGGATAGGATGATGCCATGGACTCCATGGAGACATTTGAAAGCCTTAAAATTAAGGTGATGCCTGGAAACTACATAGCCTGGGGCCTGGCGAATGCCAGACACATAGTCCTCACCAGATAGTCTTACTTGTATATTCTTGTGACTATTACTGATTTAACAAATTCTGGACCCACCATCAAAGGTCTCATGGAGGAGAAAGACATTGATCTGTGCTAGGGGGACTGATTAAAGAGGAATTGGGGGGCTTCCTGAAGAAGGATATGCTTCATTCAAGTCCTGAATGTGGGGTGCAAAACCCCTAGGTAGACCAGGGGTTGAAAGGCAAGGGATTAAGGGAGAACCCAGAGAAAACTTGGAGCTTAAATAAAATGGTAAGTACCAGGTATCCAAATCAGGGAGCAGGGGACAGGGAATGGGAAGGGAGACAGGTTGGGATGAGACAGTCCTGCAAATTGTGAAGGAGTTTAGACACCACCCCTAGATAGCAGGGAAGACAGGAATTTAGAGCAGAAGAGTGACATATTTAGCAGTGTGTTGTTGGAGAGGGCACTCAGGGAGCCAGACAAGAGGATGGGTAGAAAAGAGATCTGAGACAAGGATGCCAGACAGGAGGAAGACTGACGTGTCTGTGAAAGATGGGCAGGGGCCTAGAGGAGGGCAGAGAAGGGAGGGTAAGAAGGAACAGAGTCAAAACCAGAAGGTGGAATCCTCATAACCTAGGATTGACTGAATAGGCGAGAGGAGTGAAGTATAGAGGACAAGCCAAGGACGAGTATCCCCGGTTACCCCTCTGGGACATCAGTTAAATGTTGGGATGAAAATCCATTAATGCATCTATCCATCCATCCATCCATCCATCCATCCATCCATCCACCCACTCATCCATCCATCCATCCATCTACCCACCCATCCATCCACTCATCTACCCATCATTTCATCTGTCCATCCACCTATCTACCCACCTATCCATCCACCCATCTACGCATCAATTCATCCATCCATCCATCCATCCATCCATCCATCCATCCATCTATCCATTCACCTATCCACATGTCTATCCATCCATCCATCCACCCATCCATACATCCATCCACCTATCCATCCATATATCCATCCATCCATACATCCATCTACCCACCTCTCCATCCATCCATACATCCATCCACCTATCCATCTGGCCATTCATCCATCCATCCATCCATCTATCCATTCAGCCATCCATCCATCTACCCCCTCTCCATCTACCCACCTATCCATCCATCCATCCATCCATCCATCCATCCATCTATCCAAACATACACCCATTCATCTACCCACCCATCTATCCACCCATCCTTCTACTCAGCTATCCATCAAGACGACCAGCCCCCAGCTCAGCATTCTCAACTGCCTCAATTAAGGTGCAACTGTCATTGCACCTTAAGAGGGACCCACATACTGACCTGAAAATGAGCAAGTGCTGAAACAGCACCGCTTCCCAGCCTTGGGAAACATGTTGCTACCTGTGTTCTTGGCCAGGACACATAAGCTCAAAAAGGTAGAGACCTGCCCAGGCTTCACAGTGTGTGGCAGATCTGAGGTTCAGGTCTCTCTCCCTGTAGCTGTTGTCACAAAGTCATGCTGCTGCCTGGACATCCTAGGATGTAGGCAGGGTGATGAGGGGTGGAGGGGGTGGCATGAAGGGGACAGGAGTCCAGCAGTGAATCAGACAAAGCCCGCAGCTTACCGGTGGGGGTGGGGAGGGCAGTCAACCCTCCTGGCAGGGACAAGGCTCTGCATCAGTGCACAGGACAAGGTGCTCTGAATCAAGGACAACTTCAGGACCCATGACAGTGCCCATGGCTTGGGGTACTGGGGTTTGCGGGTGGCCAGTGTCTGTAGGGTCCATGGTCCCCTCACCAGCATCATCCCAGTCAGCAATACAGCTGCCCGTTCCTGAGCATCATCCCCCACCACAGCACAGAGGTGGTCCCACCAACACCCCCGGTCTGCAGAAGAGGAGATGGCTCAGAGAGGTAATGTGGCCTGCCCAAAGCCACCAGCCTGAGATCTGCAGAGCCAGGGTTGGAGCTGGGCACCCAACAACAGAGCCTGCTGCTGACTCCACACCCTGCCCCATAAGGCCCATGCACTTGGAGCTACCTGTGCCCTGTATGGGCCATAAGAGTGCAAGGTGAATTCTCCCGTGCCAGCCCTACTCCCACACTTGGGTCACCCACGCTGAGAAGGAGCCTGATGAACCATGGTGTGGGGGTCTCCTGGGTACCCGAGGGGAACAAAGGGCATGGAGAGGAAACAGGAGCTGAGGTCAAGCAATTCTGCTTGCAGGCCCGTCCTCACATCACTGCCTGACCGTAGCCTTGAGCACAGTGCTGGGCCTCTCGGCAGCTGCAGTTCCCAGCCTCTGATCTGGGGTGCCAGCTGGAGGAGCTGGTGCATGGGAAGAACTTGGTAGCCATTGCTGGAAGCACTGCCCTGGGCCTCCATCCACACACCCAGCTACAGCCCCCAGGCAGCTGACAGGCCCAGCCTGGCCTCACACTCCTCTTCAGTTGGGTGTTGTGCCCCCCTGCCCTGCCCAGACTGGGCCCTGGGCCACTTCCTGTGGCCCTAAAGTTGGCCAACCGAGGGCCTTCTTACATGGTCCCAGGTCAAGCCTGTCTCCCCGCGCTACATCTCTCTGTGTCTACCCTCCATCCCCCAACACACTGGGTTCAACAGAGTTGGGGAAGGAGGCTGCAGGGAGGCAAGGAAGCTGGAACCACAGGAATGGCCAGGCCAAAGGGGCGGACTCAGGTGTAGCAAAGGATGTGCCCCAGAGGAGCCCGAGGGAGCACCTGGGGAAGAAGGGAAGGGAAAGGACCCCTGGGGGCCCTCTGCAGCTGCGGTCAGCTGCTGCTAAGCCTGGCCCCTCCACAGCCTCCTCTCTACCCATCGCCAAGTCACCGCTCCATCTCTGGTCACAGAGGCAGAGGCTGGCCTTTGATGAGGGCTCTGCACTCCCAGACTTGTCCAGCTCCCCTCCCTGACCCCAGCCTCCACTCTAGCTGCTGCAGCCCAGCAACGTCCCTGGAAGGGAGGAGCTGCCCGGTAAGAGGGACTGGGCTCCTGCTGTGGCCAACCTTGACCTGGGGCTCACTGCAGCCCCCTGGGCCCTCCTCACTGCAGCAGGCACCCAGGCAGCTGCCCTGCAAATGAGAAGCCACCCTCCTCAAGCTGGGGGAGGGGACAGCTGGCCGTGCACACAGCGCCCACTCATAGCCTGACCTTTCTGGCCCCCCGATGAAAATGTTTTGACCACATCCATGACCTAAGTAGAGTGCAGAGGGACCTTCCTTAAAGAGGCGAGATGAATTTTCCTGTTAAATATCACCGTGTCTGGGGGACAGGCAGGACAGGCCCATGAGGCAAGAAGAGCCAGCACAGCTTTCCTGGTGCAGATGGGAGGGCCTAGGACCCAAGCAGGGGTTTCTAGAAGGGTGACAGTCAAGACTGAGGAGCTCACCAGGAGCCCCCATTCTTCATGCTGGGGAAGCCTGGCCTCATCCACATCAAGCCTTGAGACCTGCTTGGGGCACAGTTCTGCCCTGCCTCAGTGTCAGAGGGGAAAGGGGGCTGGGGGATGCCAGGATGCCAACCTGGGAGGCCTCCCTGCGTCATGGGATCACAGCTGACAGCATCTCAGCAACAGGGCCAGGAGGGGCCGGTGTGCTCATGTTTAATTAACTCATTGTGTGGGCAGGGCTGGCGATGAGGCCCACGGACACAAGCTCGTCTCCTCAAGAGGCTCAGCCCCTCCCCTGTCTGCTCTGCTTCCTGCCCCCAGCGGGAACCAGTGCCTAGGTTACAGTTTGGGAAGGCAGCTTACTCCCTGAGGGCCTAGACAAGGGCTCCTCCCTCTGCCTGCTGGCTCTTCATCACCATTGTCAGCCCCACCACCTCCAGGATGCCTTCCCAGATGCCCCGAGTCATGCTGAGTTGCTGGGGTCCAGAGCCCTGGCTTCCCCCTGCACAGAACCGACTGCTGCACCCTCCCAGCTCAAGTCTCACCTCCTTCCCCACTGGAGCTGTGGGAGGCGGATGAGGTGTGACCACCCTCGCCATCTGAATGTGGCAGGTGCTCAGTGGAAACATGGTAATCAAGAAGAGAGAGGAGAAAACAAGTGACCCCAATCATGGGGTCTGGGGAAGGCTCCAAGATGGCTCCATGACCCCAAACATGGGTTCAGGGGAGGCTCCATGATGTCTCTGTAGATGTTGCCCAGAGGGCAGCCCAGCCCTGCTGTGTGACCAGGGCAGGCCCTCGGGCCTCTGCAGCTCCCTGCCCAGGTGAGGAAGGAGGGCTGTCAGTGAGGTGGGGCACACAGAGAGACACCCCATCCACCTGCTTCCTCATCCCATTAACATGAGGATCCACCGTGCACCCCCAGGCACGGAACGGGGAGACCAAGCCTAGAGGGGGTTTCACATCCGGGGAGGCTCACCCTGCCTCCACCTCCTGAAGTCCCCTCATCCCCCCACAACATCCTCACCCCAACTCCACCTCCTAAAGTCCCCTTGTCCCCCACAACACATTCCCACCAGCGCGTGAGTGTCCCAGTCTAAATACAAGCAGAAAACCAGCGAACCCAGATGGCTGAGGAATGCCCCCAGCAAAAAGAATGGAAGCGGAACAAACAGAAAGAAATTCAAAGACACGGAGCAGGAGAAAACGGCCGCCAGCACGGCCCTCAGGGAGGGCAGGCATTTGGGCACATACTTGGGGCTGTGGGGACCAAGGGAAACCTGACTGCACCCAGTGCCCTGCGTTCTGGTGCCCATGGTCCAGGGTAGTACAAGCCCCAGCGAAGGATGTGACTCACCCAGGATACCCACAGGTGGGGTCCAGCAGGTACCTGGATGCTGGACATCTAACGCGGGCCCCAGCGCCCTCCTGGGGCCGTGAGGCTTCCTCATTCCCACCTGGTTTGCTACTCCCTCTGCCCTTCCACCCCCACCCCTACCCCCGGCCCCTTCCTCCTGACCCCCCTGCACCCTGGCCCCCCATTCCTCAGGATCCGCTTCCCATGCAAATGCATTCAGAACACATGACGTTTCAGAAACATCTATTTGTATATATTTAGACTCCATTTCAAAAGAATTATTCAAAATCGGAGCCATTTGGATAGATGGGTGTGGAACGGATTGTTTCTTAAATGTTCACGTCAAAAATACCATGTTTTCTAAGTGGATTACAAATGCTGTAATTATTGAAATGGGCGCATTCTGCTGGGGAAAATTACAGAATTATGACTTGGATCTCAGGAATGCTGTGTCCTTGGGCACTCACTTGAGGCCAAGGGCGGGAGCGGGTGAGAGCACGTGGCGTTGGCTCCCACTGTCCTGAAGGGGAAGATGGCCTGAGCGCTTCCTCTGCACCAGGGCCGGCCAGGGTCTGGCACGGGACACGGGAGTCCCGCCTCTCAGGGAGGGCTTCACGCAGGGTGGGGAATAGACAAGTTGAGGAGCATGGCGGGGCAGGAGGAGGTGGGCATGCAGGAGGGGCTTTACCTGGCGAGGTGGGGGCATGGAGTGCTGCAAGACCCCCAGGGAAGACAAGCTCGTCTATTCGGATTAGCCCCAGACTGTGCGGGACTCTGGAGCTTCAAGGCAAGGACTCGGCAGCCAGGCTCCAGCCGCAGCCTCACTGCCTGGCCATGTGGCTCTGCCCACTCGAGGCTTCAGTTTCCCTGGTCAGTTTCCTCTGGAGGTGGGATCCTGGAATGTTTCTTTCAGTTTGATTTTTGTTACAATGAGCTTCCCTTGTGGAGACAAAAATGCAAAGAGGGAAGCCTTTTAAAGAGCCTTCTGCTCCTCGGACCCGTCCCTGAGACACAGGCCATGGGCTCAGGGCAGGGCAGGCTCAGAGAGGGGCAGAGAGAGGCAAGAGGTGGGGAGCCTGGCAGGGGCAGGTGGGGCAGGAAGAGCCTGGCCAGGGCTGAGCCCAGGGCTGGGACTCTCACCCGAGGTGGTGTGACCGTCCCCACCCTCCTTTCTGCACCAAGTCTCCGCTGGGCACCTTCCTTATGCCAAGAAACCTCCCGGGCTCGTCAGGCGTAAGGAACCCCCCGAAGTTGGCCCCCTCTCCTGTTTCTGTGACTGAAGTCCCAGGCTGATCCCCAGGCCTCCTCACGCTGGAGGCTGAATGAATGAATGAATGAATGAATGAATGAATGAATGAATGAAAAAATTAAGAAATCCCCGGCCGGGCGCGGTGGCTCAAGCCTGTAATCCCAGCACTTTGGGAGGCCGAGGCTGGCGGATCACAAGGGCAGGAGATCGAGACCATCCTGGCTAACACAGTGAAACCCCGTCTCTACTAAAAATACAAAAAATTAGCCAGGCGTGGTGGCGGGCGCCTGTAGTCCCAGCTACTGGGAGGCTGAGGCGGGAGAATGGCGTGAACCCGGGAGGCGGAGCTTGCAGTGAGCCGAGATCGCGCCACTGCACTCCATCCAGCCTGGGCGACACAGCGAGACTCCGTCTCAAAAAAAAAAAAAAAAAGAAATCCCCAAAGACACCAAGCTCCCCTAGACCCCGCCTCCACACAGGTGAGCTCATTCCTGTCTCTCCAGACCACCACCTCTTCCCACCCTCCCTGAGTAGAGCTGACACCCACACCTGTCTGCCCCAGTCCCCCTCCTCATGTTCCGTATCAATTAGTTAATCAGTGCATATTAATTTCCTGTGTGCAGTGGTTGTCCTAGGTGCTGGGGATGTCAGGGAAGGAAACAAAGACCCCGCCCCTGGCGCAGACACAGGAAGCAGGCGCAGAGGAAATGCACCCTGTGGTGGTGATGACGAGGAAAACGGGCAGGGGCTGGTCAGCAAAGGCGTCACTGACAAGGTGACTTCCGAGTCCAGACCTGAAGGCAGGGAGGGAAGAGCCCACGGTTATAAGGGGGAAGCTTTTTAAGCAATCGAAAGCCAGGAGCCAAGGGCCTGAGGTTCCCAGAACAACGGGTGAGCGTGTAGCCTGGGCTTGCTGTTCCCTCTGCCCAGTTCCTCCCCAGAGCGCGCCTCCTGCTCAGCCTCCCCTCCTGCCGCCCGACTCACCTGCCGCCTGCTGACACACGCCCACCACCCCTCCTGCTTCTCCCTGCAGGCACCGCCCTCTCCCTGGCGGGGTTGAGGCTTTCTGCTCCTGCTGCTCCTTGCCTGCTCCGCCCACCAGTAGGTGGCTCCATGAAGGCAGAGGTCTTGGTCTGTACAGGCCTGCATCCCCAGCCCTAAGCTGGGCCAATGACTGGCACACGGGCGGCTTGTGGTTTTGTGGACCTCCCTGCTGTATATTCCCACCAAGTGAAGCCACGGGGCCTTTCATGGCCTCTCCACCCAAAGGGCCTGGCACAAAGGGGGCCCCCGTGAGTGGACAGGCCCTGACTGTCTCCGCTGTGTGCCAGCAGAACCACCCGGGCCCTCCCCTGAGTCTCCATTTCCTTATCAATCAAACATTTTGACAAGCAAGTCCTCCTGAGGATGGCGGAGGTGACTGCACGTTTGGTGGTGTCCGCATGCTGTGAGTGCACAGGCACACGCTCCTTCCTGCAGACAGCCCCCTCCCAGAGCTCGGAGGGGCCGTGCCGGGACACTGTCACTCAAAGGATGGAGTCATGCGGTCCCACCAGCAGGCCCCAGGTGGACGTGGAGGGAGGGCCCGTGAGCCGGATCTCTTCTGGACCTGTCTCTCCTGAGCCATGCTTGTGGTGGCTGCTTGTGAGTCCTGTGCACCAGCCCCCAGGGCGGCTTACAGCTTTTTAATGCATCTGACTTAGAGAAGTGTCGGGTTGGGGGAAGGCAAGTCTACCAGAGACAAGGATCTCCTGTGCCTCCCGTTCCCCTGCTGGCCCACGCCACCCGCCTGCCCACGCCACCCGCCCGGGTCTCCGTGCATCTGACTTAGGGAGGCAGCAGCCTCCCTCACCCGACCCAGGAAGCATGTCTGCTTCACCTAATGCTGTGATTGTCAGGCATCCTGGTGATTGCATTACTCGCCCTCCACCCCGCACCCCTGTCGGCCTCTTCCTGGGGAGAAGGAGTGCCATCTGTCTCCCTGAGTCCCCAGGACCCTGGCCTATGTCCCCACCCTCCCAGGCTGCTCAGAATGTGCTGGGCCTCAACTGGGCCTGGCCTCTCTGCGGGCAGCAACCCAGGGCTCCTGGCAGCTCACATCCTCCTGTCTCCTGGGCCACCACCTGTCCCCTCCGTACCTGACAATCCTGTTCCCCTCCCTTCCTGCCTCCTTTCTGCTCCATTAACTGAACTCTTGCCACAAGTCAGGAGCTAGGGACATGAAAGGAAGAAAATCCTGCCGCTGAGCCCAGTCAGCAGGGAGACACATTCGACAGACAGATGCTGGGAGCCAGAGGCCAGCGCCGGAACCCGAGGAGATGGAGCCCCCACACCTGCTCCACCCCACACCGTGGTACCTCTCCTGCCCCCATCTGCTAGCGGCTCCCCGGAGCCCTGTTTCTCCCCTCCACACCATTCCCCGGCCAGAACCATCAAACCTGATCACAGTCCTCCCCTGCTCAAGGCTCCGAGCCAAACTCCTCCTGCCTCACCTCCCCAGCCCCTCCTCTGCACACTCCTGGTGCTCACCTGCACATGCATACCTGCCCCTGTACACCCAGCCCTGTACACCCGCCCCTGCACACCCACCCCTGCACACCCGCCCCTGTACACCTACCCCTGCACATCCGCCCCTGCACACCCGCCCCTGCACACCTGCCCCTGCACACCCGCCCCACACACCCACCCCTGCACATCTGCCCCTACACACCCTCTCCTGCACACCTGCCCCTGCACACCCACCCCTGCACACCCACCCTTGCACA